>NW_027109348.1:201381-237890 GCF_000696795.3 Halyomorpha halys
AAATCTATCTAAAAAAAAAAAAAAAAAATATTTATAAAATACCTTATTCCTTCACGAGTACACATTGCCCGCATTTGAAATATATATATGAAGAAATCTGTTGGTCAAGCTCATTAAGTTTCGTAGGGAACATTATAATTCAAGTTCAATTAGAATAATTGTTTAATTATTTATGACTTTTCTAGCAAATTCTATACATTTTTTTAAAATCAAGGTACTTTATGAATAATTCAATTATTCATTACGAATTCCAAGGTAATTTTATTATAATGAATGTAACTTGTGTTATCACTTAAAATATCAACCTTCTGAATGATTTATTTGTGAAAATTACTGTTTTTAATTCATAAATCATCTATAAATTAGAAAGTAGAATATAACTCAGATTTTTTTTTTTTAAATAGATCTTAAATTATTGGTGGCTAAAGAGGAGAAATATGGGAGAGATGCTTAATGGTTCTTTGCTATTGTGGAGTATAGCAATAAGCGAATAACCAGTTAAATGAGACCCTAGGAGTTGTAATGTTTATAAAATGGTTAGATAGACCAACTTGATGCTAACAAAGTCAGAGTTTATTGGGTACCTCTATTGATACGAAAAGTCACATCATATTTTTCTAAAAATTAAAATTACAGGGTTCGAAAATAATGTTTAACCAATAATTAACTTGTAACAGAAGACTACACACGTCTGACCCCCAATTAAAATGATTTTTTTTTTTTTTGGTCGAAATACATTATTGTTTAAAATATTTGTCTCGTCAAACCGAGAAACCAAGAAAAAAATAGTTCATATTTTTCAAAGAATTTTGATTGGTAAATGTATTACATAAATTCTTTTATCACTTTTGTAAGTTATACGTATAGTTATTTCTTACTACGTTCTCTAGCTTGCAGCTGTGCGAAAACACAAAACAAACCAATTGTTCCAGTCAAGTTCCAAAGAAGTGAAAGTTATTTTATTTAAACCTTACATGAAATAGTTCAAGTTATATTAAAAATTAGAAATAATTCTAAGACACATTTTTCTGCTTATAATTTTAATACATATCTATTATTTATACTATGATTATTATTTTTTTCATATTTTTCTACTAACAAAATTCTTGAAATATTCTTTACCATTGCCAGTAACATGATCACATGCCAGTGTCATGCCAGTATCATGAATACAGAAAGTTATCCCATGCCAAAAAATTATAAACGAAAAATTATTAAAACTAAATTAAAATCTACAGTCAATTTGGAAAGTAAATTTACAAAAAGTGGTCTCGAGTTATAAAAGAAAAACTGGGTTTGTCATTGACTGTAACGAAGTTTGAAAAACTTTTTTACTTTTTCCTCAGTCTATTTATTTTCTATTAAAAAGTAAAACAAAGACAATGTTTACATTCCATTAAACGCCTGAGGTCGAGAACTTTGTTTTTAGTGGGCTAAAGCAAATGTTACCGGAATAAAGGATAATTAATTTTATACTGTTTCTATGATACTGTGGTGAATGTATTGTTTCTCTAAAATAATACCCTTTTATTTATTTTTTATTTATTCTGTGTCGGTTTTTTATTTTAATTTTTTTATTTTAATTAATTTATTTTAACATACTTACATCATGAACAAATAAACTTGGTTCTCTTGACAATTGTTTCTCCCTGCAGGAGCGTACGCAAAATTTTCTTTGGAAGGAGGAGAACAGGAAGTCAAGTATTACTAAAAATAATTATTACTTCAAATATATAAGCATTAACCAAAATATACTATACATACTTTTGTATTTTTTCTATACAAAAAAAAAACTTTAATCAGTCAAATATCTTCCATTCTGTTTTCTATATTTCTGGTAACATCGAGATGACGCGTTCATAGAACTTCTGATCCTTATCAGTAAAAACTCAAACTCCTACTTTAGAAGAAAACTGGCACAACTCAAAAAGGTACGATGGTTCGATAATGTCATAATAAAAATGAGTCTGTGTTAAATTTTTTATTTTATCGTATTCCGACAAAACAATTTTGATTGCATTACATAAGTTTAAATGTATTGAAAATTATAAAAAATACAACAAGTGCAATATGACTCCACCAATCTCACGAAAATTACGAGTGGTATGCTGCCCTATACCCCGGTTCCCAAACGCGTTTCGCCTCGGCACCCTTCTTGAGCTAACAAAGTTCGCGGCATTTTGTTGGAGCTAAAAGAGAATACAAATGTTGACACAATTATTTGTAGAGCGGTTAAATGTGTTAAAAAAGAAGACAACACCGTGTAAATGAGGTGCTGGAATGCTCCTTTGATTTCAAATTTGTTTTATTTAATTTTCTGTAAAAGTTGGAGAAAATTGCACCCCCTGCATAGGCTTGGGGCAGAATAGGATGCGGCAGCACCCACTTAGGCAACCGCTGGTTTAGGGTCACCACAATTGTACAAACCACTGCGATGTAAAAAAATTAGAGTGGGGGATATAAAATAAAAGTTTTGGTAAATTTTTCTTTATTTAAATCTACTTTTTCTACATTATATGGTGATACAATCTACGATAAAACATGACCGGTTCAGAAAAAGTATATTTGGCTTGTAACTCTAATATGGGTTCACTTTTGAAATAATTCAGAAAGGTCCGACCATTATTCCAAAGTAGATCTCGTGAAATCTTTTTTGTTTTGTTTTTTTAAGAAAATTCGTACAAAGGAATAAAATCTAAAATATATTGATATGAATGAGGAAAATGGAAATTTAATTTTTTAACGGTTGTAGTGATTTCAGATTTGGATAAAATTGATTTCCTTACAATATATTAACAACGGATATTAACTTAAATATTCTCTAGAAATGAAGTCCAAAAATTATAATTTACATGAAAGCTCGTATTTAAGGGTCTGAAACAAATCTGACGTTTTCAAAAAAAAAATGGTCTAATTTACTAGAAGCTTGTTTTGGTATTTGTTATTTTTAATACATTTGAAATAATTTAATACAATAAAAAATATCTTGTTTTTATTCTTCATGGAAAAAAATAATCAAGTAAATCCAGTAAAAACGGGATAGAACAGTATAATTTATAAAACTAAATAAAATATTGAATTTGGTGAATGACACAAATCTTCTTTGTTTAATTGTAATAATTTATTTCATATAATCAAGAACAACGTTTCAGTTTGTTGTTTAATTCCATAAATTCCAGTAAAAGATCATTCAGTTTAAATAAAATATTTTTTCTGGGCTCCCAGGGTACATTAGGAAATACTCTGGAGAAGTTATTAAATATTTCGACCTAGTATCTACAAGTTTCATTGAAATCCGTGATTTCACGTGCGTAGCCTTCCATTGTTAACGCTAGTTGTTATAAATTTTAAGACATGCAATAGCTGTGAATTGAGAATTCCAGTTTACCTTCGCCCCCATTGAGGAACTTCACTATAATCCTGATGAATGGAACACAGGAACACACGATCATTTAATCCCTTGGAATTGGAATGATTAATCGCAGATGTTAGTTACTCTAAGGAAGGCTAAGTTAGTCAATACCAGTGCCTTATTGAGGATCTAATTGCTTCCTCCAGTTCCAGGCTGGTGCTTACGAAGGTGTGGAACTTATTGGCCAGTGAACAGTTCTATTTGGTTCTCATTACGTAGGCGGTATTGGCAATCGAACTCGAAGAAAATGAAACCGAACGAGTAATTGATTTAGTTTCTATTCTAGTAAATAGGCAAACGTAAGACCTAAGTGTTAGGTATTAGGTTGCTATAGGAACGTTTTCCGTATAATTTTGTTAATAGCTGTCACTTTTAGATAGATAGAGATAGAGTGCAAAAAAAGGCATTTTACTTTCATAAAGAAAACTCATGAAGAGACATGTGAAATTTATGGTGAAGGTTTTTTTTTAATAGAATATACGTGTATTCATTGCCTTGAACTTCTAACTTCTAAGGTTGAACATTAAATAGAAGCTATAATTGAATTTCATATAGTTGAATTATATATCATCATATAATTATGAGAGAGATTGCAAAATAGTTAAATGTATCACTCACAATAAGTGAAAATTATATAAGACGTCTTGGAATTGTTAAAAAGCTCGATATTAGGATTTCACACAAATCGGAATTCGTGATGCAAATTTCAAACGTAATGCAATCTATATTTTTTTGAAACTAATTATCACTGGTAATACAAAATCTCAAAAGAAAACATCCAATATTGATAAGAGAATAATCCAAATTAGTGAAGACCCAAATTACTATCTTTTCAACATTATTTTATTCATTACCTTATGTTGGTGGGTATGAAAATAATAGTTTTCATAGATTTCAGTGGTGGGTATATATCTTTATTACCCCTCTATGATCATTCCGCATTTAAATTTGGTTGATTTATTTTACCGAGCATGTGACAATGCTATTCTTTTCTGATACTTCCTTTATATTGAAAACATATGGACAGGAAGAGGTCCATGTTCTTGCATGTTTAATTGAAAAAAAATAGGAGCAAAATTATTTCTAAAACATGTTGCTTTTTTTTTTTGTTTTATGATCAGGCAGAAGGTTGTATGTAGATGTCCTACCACCTCTGGTCAAATATTTTTAAATATTAAAGAGCTGTAATATATTTCCCAATGAAAAGTGGTTTCTGTGACGATCATATTTATTACCTGAGATCAAACTTGTGGCTAAGATTCTTGGAGCGAGTAGGAAAGGAGTTAGGTTTATTCTAATCCAAAGGTTGGATAAGACTGATCCCATAGCCTTGGGGTGGGATACCCGCAACTTAGTCACAGCCAGTGAGTGAGGTAAACAATTAGTTAAGTCTGATTGGATTGGTCAGGGTAGAAGGACAATCTACCTCTCCGCGAGGCTCGGTGATAATCTCATTAGAGTACCCTCTTCCGATTTAAACCTTGGTAAGACCCGAAGATTATATCTAAATTTATGGAGGAAATTATTTTAGAAAAATGAGGAAATAATAAGGCGCTAATTGTAAGTTAATAATGCGCAAACATCGAATGGTTTAATTCTTTATGGGTTAAGGGTAGCCGGTTGACGGCACTGAAGCAAATAAAACTCCAGAAAGTGGGGCCGCCCATAGCTCAGACGCAGTCTTACCAATTTGATGTCTATTGGTGGTGCCGGTTCGAATCTGGCCTGGGGCGATAACTTTTTTCATTGAGTGGTGGTCCCACAAAATGAAAAACTTTGAACCCCAACCATCTTTAGGCAGTATAGGACTCCAATGGGAGTCTTGGCCGAAAAGAAAAAAAAAAAAACTTTAGAAAGTGAGATTTTTTAATATGAAACACCTAAGAAACGATCAATTCGTTAATTAGATAAGCAATTCAGTCTACACCATAATAATCTTTAAAGGTTCCTGAAAAATTCGAATTGCAAAAAAAAAAAAAAAATGTATATTTCTACATCTCATAAAATGTTCAAATACACATGGTAATGGACAGGAAAAAGAAAAGCACCGACAATTGTGTGTTGGAGGTGTATGTACTATTATTATTTTTTTATAATTTATTTATTGTTATTTACAACTGTATACATATATACACATCAAGTAAATTTGCTGTAAGTGATATTATAAAATGATACAAACATGTGGAGAATCTACCCATTGATAGAACTTAATGTACTATTGCATCTAAAGATATTGTCATTGACTTGTGGATTATCTTGTAATTTATACTCACTAGCTAAAACCACAACAAGTACAGTTAATGTATTTCTCATATTATTATGGAGTAATTAAATATATTGTTTTTTATTTTATTTAATTATATATATTATTAAAATACGGTTATATTAACGATGTACAAGAAAGGATCGTCTTACAGTAAAAATATTCTTCTGTTTATAAGGTGACAATCAATAATTTGAGGACTATGTAGCTTAATGAGTTGATGATATATCAGGGGATTGAGTGGGTATTGTTTGGTCGGTAGAATGGGCAGCACTGGTTGTGTAACACTTAATGTACTCGGCCCGTGTATGAGTAACCCTCACCCCCTCCACGACGGTTTTTAGTAGAAAATTGTGTACTTATCTTTGCATAATATTTATTACGACTATTTTATGTAATTGCCAATGTCAAATAATGTTGTATTACCATTTTATTAAATCTTAAAAACCTATGAGATATGTAACCTCTTATTTTACTTGTAAGAATGATGAATCATTAAATTATGGGATTTATTGCAGTCATAAGTACTGTATTGCACGCCTACAAATATAGGAGGGAAGTTTTAAGATAAATTAAAATACACAGTTTTCGAATAGTAGAAAACAGGTCAATATAAAATATAAGTATGAACTTTATGACTTTATGGACAAATCAACCACTCCTGACTGTCGTACATTCCAAAAAGAAAAAAGAAACAATGCATGGATTACAGTATTTTTTATTTTATTACTATATATATTATTTTTTTTAATATTGAAGATTTAGTTGAGTATAGATTATACGTTATAACAAGAAATGAACTTTCTTTAGGGTGTAATTATGAGGAGGAAATGGATCCGCATTTCTAAGAAGGAATTGAGCACGAAAGCATTTACTTTAGAACGTGAACATGCAATGTTATAAGTGATTGTTGCATAGCAAATTAGATAACTATTATCCCCTATATTATAAAGAATATATTATCCAATAAATTTGCCCTGTTAGATATCCTTTTTTTGTTTGGATTTATTAATTGAAATTTAAGAAGTAAAATAACTAAAAAAATATAATTATGATAAATTGAAACAGACTGAAGAAACTCTCCATTGGTTTCTCTCCAACAACGAACAGGTGCACAATATGAGGAGATCTCGAGGGTATCTTCTTTTCGAACCTAGAAGGTTCAAGTGGATATTGATATTATCATGAAAAATTTACCATGGCAGTTGGTGCAAATCTCATGAATTGATTGCAAAAAAATCTGAAATAATTATATTTTATTTTTTTATTCACTTTCAACTCCGAAAAGTTCATAGCTGTATCATTGTCTTAGGTAGTTCGGTGAATGGGAGGGAAATACTTTTTCTAGAAAACGATTGTGGAAGAAAGTGATTTTTCAGGACCACGCTCGATCTTAAAAAAATTACAGGCAGTAGATTTTTCTCACGAACACGAACAGTTTTATAGAGCATGGCCATGCCCTAAGATAATCTCCCAATTCAAAGGTCGATCCACGGCTAAAATAATAGAATAAATAATTACTTATCAAAGCCGGACTCAAACCAAAATACACCCACTGAGCTCCTCTTACCACCAACCAAATCGGGTTTTTGGAAAAAATAATTTAGTAAATTTATAAAATCAGAAGAATTAAAAAAAATTATCAATCTGTTCAGTGGACTTTAATCTGTATTCCTATAATAATATGTAAGTTAGACGTCATTCTACATTCAACAAAATGAAATTTTTATGATATTCAAAGTCATAGATAAACAAATTGTCGCCAATTTCTTAATATAAATTTTGAGTGATATATATTTTCCATAAGACTTTTTCATTAACGTAAACTGCAATTTTTTTTTCAATATAACTCTCTTCCGAGCACCCCTCCGTATTCAGGGTTCTCTACAATGTGTCGTAACGCAGCAAAAAAATATGCATTTAGTGCATACGTGTTATTAAATTATTATTAAAAAAAAAAGTAGTGTATATTACCTTGTATAGTCTATTTTACTACCATAAATATTTGCTATTCCCTGTACCCATAACCATACAATCCTATTTAGTCGATTTAAAAATAATAAAATAGAAGAGAACTGTTTAAAAAAGCCAACTATATTTGTCGCACCGAATACGAAGTAATTGAACTTTATCCTAACCCTTAATCTTTTTTTCTATTGTATTCCTGTGTGTATCAAATATAAAAATTAAATTGGAGTTTTATGTTGATGAAAAAATGGTATGAAATGTATGTTTCACTCAAGATTTTTATGGTAAAGTTGAACCTTTCAGGTCTTGGAGTGTAAACATCATCTTGATGAACTCTTCCTTCTGTTGTTGTTATACAAAACATGTAACAACGTATAGAATGACGTATAAAAAAAATTGCATAAGCTATCTAATTGTTATTTATTTGATTCATCCTCCTTACGTCATACAACAACAAAAAAGTTCCATTTCGTAATACAATATCAACTCTGTTGGGTATTTCTCTGGGATTCGCGTGAGGTATACCATTTCATACGGAAAATTACCCGGTACTCAAGTTACACTGAACTTGACTTTTTTCAAATTAAAATTAATGAGTGTATTTTAATTATCTTTTTTTCGGGCTGCCTTCATTATACGAAGACGCAACGACAGAGCTATAAAAACAAAACAAAAACGAATTGGTATTATATAATTTTTGCTTTTCTCTATTTCTCCAGACCATTCTGTTTAGAATGACGGCTTGGTCCGCTGTTGAGGCCGCATATAAATTTCCTGATATGGTCGCCCTTTAACCCAAACCCTCAATAAAAGATGGCGGGTTTGTTAGTATTTGTAGGTCAACCATTGCTATCAGGCGTCTTGTCCCGCACATTTTTGTTACTACTGGGTTTAACGGGGTTACCATTTTTAACAAAAAAGAAATAACAAGAACTACACAGCTATATGTAATTTGACTCTAGAGGTAATTCATCATATTTAGATTAACATTTTAAAGTGTGTTAAATGGAGAAATATTTCCTTCCTTTAGTATTTTAAAAACGATATAATATTTAGCATGATTGAAAATTTTTTAATAGGTCTGCTAAGTAGAGAATGTTATCTTGCAATATACCAGCTGATTTCCAGAACATTCTGTCTGTTATCATTTAGATAGGCTAGCTGCTCGCAGTTCGTATTGAATGTTTATTGAAGTAATGGAAAAATAAAAACAGGAAAGGGAACAAGTGAGGGGGATAAAAGATGATGTGACGCAAAGTTGAGGAAGTTTTTATTATTTCGTAATGATTTCAAGGTTACACTACAAGTTGCTTAGAAAATCCGCTGATGTCTTACAGGTATAACTTTTTTTTTAAGCAATAAACAGCGAAAGTGATGTTTTCTTAGCTATCTACAGGTGACCAACCTATTCTAACCATGGTGGGAAGTCAAGGTTTTTCATTTTTGGGACCGCCACTTAATAAAAAAAGTCAACGCCTCTATGCTGGATTCGAACCGGCGCTGCCAGCAGATCTCAGAACAATAGACTAACCATCTAAGCTACAGACGACCCTAACATGGACTTAAATTAGGTTGCTCACAATCCTATAGTTATAATATTTAGCATTTTAAAACTTCTTACATCTAACACATCATATAAATGGCCCTAATATCTGTGAATGAGGCATAAAATTAGTTACGTTTTTAGAAAGGTACTAGATTACCCCTGCGAGAACTCTCGCATTAGATATGTTCCCTTCTCTTTGATTGACTCGATATTATACTTATTTTCATAAACAATATTACATTATCTATTTAGCATGCGCTATTGGTAAAGCTGCATACTTTATGATTATTACCTTTATATATATATATATTTATATATATATATATATATATATATATTGTACCCTGTAAAATATCACTTTAGTTAAGATACCCGTAAATTTAAATGAGCGTTGAATTGTACCCGCTTGGCCGCTTTAGCTGGGCTACCACAATTTTTTTGTGGGAAACCGCAGGTCTGAATAATTTGAGCGAATGGCTCAACCTATTACGAATTTCCATGGTAATCGGGTGAGCCGTGCGCTAAAAAAAAGATACATATTCATAATATTATAGGTTCTTTACTGGATTAGTTTTCATTAATGTAATGAGATGAAGTATAACTCTTCCTGATTAAAATTCTTTATTTATGAATCATTAACAACGTTATCGCCCAATCATCAGGTTATCTACAATACAAATTTGCACTATTGGTATTATGCATACAACAGTTCAATTAATTAACCACAATTTTCTTTATTTAAAACAAATACCTCCATATGAATATATTTTAAATTTTCACAGTTTAACTGCTCTCCTTATTAGTCATAGGTATAATAACAGTGATCATATTACTGTCAGTTGTTTAAATAAATTAATAAATACAATTTCATATATTAATAATAAATAAGGAGAATCTAAAACTATTCTATTAATTCTTGAAATAAGGCTCTCTTTACAATAGTGATAACTAATAGATTACAATCTATGATAAGTATCTCCTACCTTTATTTCATAAAAAAATGACAGATCTATTGATCAATTTTTATTTAAAACATAATAAATTACTTCACTACATTATTAAAATTTATTCAAACAAATCAATACTGAAGGTACTACACTGAACACATTTGGTACAAAACCTTTTAGGACCTTGGGCTGAACCTGTTTCAAAACTTCATGGTATTTGGTTGTATAATTTGAGCCATCAAAAATAAAAATTGGCCAAGCTATTCCCTCATTACATACTTGCAATTATACAATATACAATGGAGATTATAATAAATAGATAATTACTCTATTTGTGGGTAGTTTGGTAAAATTATTAGTGTTAAAGAAAATTTGTAAAAATTAATTTTCACAATATTATTAGATATATAATTATAACTTGATGAAGGTAATACCACTTCATTCAATAAGTAATGGCCAAACTCTTACGAAATATTTAAGCATATTTAAATTTAATCATTTAAGCTAGTCTTACCCCGGTATATCCCAGGGATTAAAGTGTACTTGGAACACTACTTTATTAATGCTAAAGGGCAGGATCTGTCTAATACCTCTTTTATGTGGGCGGTATTCATATATCGCAAAGTTTTAAGATTAAGTATAGAATAGAAAGGTATTCCGTGGCAACAAACCTTGGATTGAGGTTTGATCCGTTAGGATTCAGTGCGCTATATAAAAATCAGTTCATTTTTGTGCTTTAAAACAATGGATTCAATTTACCTTCCATGAGAACATACCTGGGTATTGATGTGCCCACCGAAGTCTTTAAAATCTGATTTATACTGTCTCGATCCACCGTCTTATCTTTGTCTGAGTTTCGAAATATGTCCCTTCTTTTAATAATTTTTACTAAAGTTCCCGTAAGAATTTAAGAACTGATTTTAAGATTTGTCACTCTTCTCTGAAATTCCCTTTGTTTTGATACGTCATTCGACAAACCAGTTCCTTAGTGCTGGGAAAGGGATTGATACTAACGTATTATATAAATGTACGATGTACAATACCATTATCGCCGCGTGGTCTGACACCATAGTTTGAGGGAGTGTTTCTGATCTTAACCGTACTCCATTAAGTAAGTGTTTGTTTTATTTAACTTATGTTAAAGAATACAGCCCATCTACTGAAGAACTTATACGATAAAGTTTTGACAAGGAATCACAAATATGTTCATTGAGGGAGTCGACAATATGTAGAAGGTTAATGAACTTGTTTATCGAAATCGCATGTTTTCCATTAGAAGGTTTATCGGCTTATAGTAGTTAAGTTTTGTGAGAAGTTTTTTCAAATTTATTTATTTCATATTTACTCTTCATTAACGTTTCGGGGCTCTTTTCGAACTATCTCAAAATAATTCACGATCTAATAAAACAGACATTTTTTTGTTTTTAATTTAAATTATTTGAGGGAAAATTGAAATTAAAACAATAACAAAATAAAATAAAAATAATTAAAGTACAATCACATAATTAATAATTGAAAAAAAAGATGTGACCATGAAATAATACATAATAGAGGTCAGCAGAACAACGATTCAATTAAAGGTGAGAAACAATTAACAAAATTCTTAAAAATAAATTACATACCAGAATTAACTGAAAAAAATAACTAAACCATTCATAAATTATATTTTTCAGTTTCTTTAGCAACAAACTAAACGGATGTTAACCAATATAAAGGATAAAATATAATATAAAATGATGAACTAGATGTGCTTTACAAAATATGCTGTCAAAATTGTAACAAAATGTACGTAGTAATATCTAAAATAACTGAGAACCAGTTTATTTCAACGAGAAAAAAATTGCAAAAATATTAAAACTACAAGGGTAACAACAGCAAGAACACATCACAGCATGATAAAAAAAACACGGTTTTTGGTTTTTAAAATATTATTTAGGAAAATGAATAATTGTAAACAGTAGATTAAAGGAAGATATTTATATAATAAAATATATAAAAAATACATTTAATAAGAAAACACACAAAAAAAAAACATGAATATAAATTATATAAAATTATATAATAAACAAATTAGGGAGCGCGGTACCACCGTTGTAAGGCGCGATGCTACTAACTCCAAGGACCCGGGTTTGAATACGGCTGGGCAGACACTAGTTTTCTGGTACTCTGTAGCCATGAGTCAACCCCGTGGGTTTTGAAGCCCTCCTCTGGTTCACTCAGCCTCATAAATTGGGTAAAAATCTGGCGGTCGAGCGTGACAAATCACCTCCTTGCACAACCGTTAGTCTAGTAACAGTGCTTCCTTACAAAGTACTGAGCCCCTGACTCTTCATGGGTTGTAGTGGTACAGATTTTGGTACAGGTACTACAGATTAATAAAAAAAATTAAAACCTAAGGACTAAGAGTCCAGTGTGATTGTGAAAATAAAATGTTTAAATAGTGTACATTAAGAAACATTTAATTAATGAAGAAGTATTATATAAGAATAAAAACAGAAAAAGAACCATTTAAGTACAGGAAATGCATAAAAATATATTTTTTTATTTCCAAATAATATACCATTTTAAAAATCTATACCCTGTTTTTTTGTTATGCTGTAATGTGTCCAATGCTGTTACTCTTTTATTTATAGTATATTTGAAATTATTTTCTCGTTACGATAACCTAGTTCTCAGTTTTTTTAGATGTTTTTCTTAAGTATAACTGCTTAAAATTTTTGACAGTTTATTTCGTATTGCACAGCTCATTTATCAATTGTTTCTATTTTATCCTTCATATTGGTTAAATATGCATTTAGTTTGTTTCTAAGCGAATTAAAAAATACAAATATTGATTGTTTTTTAGCTAATTATTTTTTCAGTCAGTTCTATTTATAATTTATTTTGAAGAATTTAGTTTCACCCCTTTATTACAGTCATTGTTCTGCTGGTCTCTATGCATTATTTCATGGTCATAGCCTTTTTTTTCCTTTATTAAAATATGTGAGTATACTTTGATTATTTTTATTTTAAACCAAAGGACTGTTTAACTACAGGAAAGGTAAACATAAAAAGATCTATTATGTAAGACCTGTTTTCTATTATACTGTGGCCGTGAATCAACTCCTGTGGTTCTCTAGAGCCCTCCTGCGGTCCCCCAAGCCTCATAAATTGGTTACCCTTTAATTGGGTAAAAATTTGGCGGTCGAGCGTGATTCTGACCCAATCACCTCCTTGCACAACCGTTGGTCTAGTATTGAACCCCCCGGTTGTAGCGGAACAGATTTTTTTATGTAAGACATTTTGAATTCTTCTACGTTCTTATGATTTCTGTTTTATTAAAAATGTTAAGTTATATTTAAATTCAGTTTCTGATTACTTTCTATAACTGAAAATCATTTCCTAAATTCAAAGCTCTGAGAATAAGTTTTATAGTTTATTTAGTTGTGAATGGATAAAAGTGATGCAGGATCATTTTTAGTTAATCTCCAACACTACTTAGAGTTCTGATTTAATTTTGAGGTTATTTTCTTGAAATAAGCTGTTACCGTATGCTTAGGAAAAAGCAGTGAATAAGAATCAGAACAATTGATGTTTGACAATCAGGTGGCAGCTTGCGCAATCCTTGGAAATTTCAGGAATGCTAGATTATCGGTACTATCATAATACTGGTTTTAGAATTGGACTGTACTGAAATTAGCCTATGACGTTAATCATGAGTAAACAATTTTGGACTTTGAGTGAAAACAATTTTTGTTCTCTACCTGATTGAGTTCATAGCTTCAATTCCTTCCTAGAGTTCAATATTGTTGAAGCAAAAAAATAAAACTTCCAGATGAAATAAGTTTCCAAATCAGCTGATTGGGAGATTTGTGTCCCATAGAATTATTTCATTTGTTTTTAATTTACTACATATTTCACTATCTTAGAAATAATAAAGTATGATAAAATTTATATTACCAAAAAAACTTTAGTTAAAGCCTGTTTGCCTCCAGGTTGTAATCTAAAATAAAATAATGTATTCCCTTAGGTATAGTTGTTTACTTTATTTTAATTTTACTGCAGCTTTCACTGTTATGATAAAAACTTTTATCTTTTTTAATGCCTATCTGCCTCTAGATTATAATATAAAATAAAATAATTTATTATATTAAATAGAGTTATTTAATTTGTTATTATTTTACATCAGTAGAGAAGAAATGGGCGTGTTTGGATGGTTAACATCAATAAAATAGCATCTTATAACATTTTATTATTTTGCCGTGTATTTACTGCAGAGAGGAGGTTGTCTTAGGTACCATGGTATCTTCATATTATTCTGAGAAAGCTTTCTCCAAGGATATAGTAGAATAAGATTCTATATTATTATTTCATTTTAAATATCCGAGGTTACTTCCTCCTATAAAACGCGAAATGTGGTTCTACAAATTAATTTTCATAATGTATAGAGCCACCGTGGACCTAGAACTCAATAAGACGAAGTAGATGGAAGATCGATTTCACTTCATTCTGGTTATCGAATTTTTATAAATATCGAATATAATTTTCTAGATGGACGCTAGATAAGTCTTGTGGAATATGATTGCATTAATGACAGAAAATTGCTTTCTCACTCTTGGAATTTTTTATTGATAACATCTTTGCCCGCACAGATGTTTAGAAGAAATTAAAACATGTTTTTAGAAATTACTTTGAAACTCACGAACTCAAAAAATAAAAACATGTTTTGTAAAATGTCGAGCTCGTGTTAAAGTTATCTCTATTTTTCTGATTTTCAAAAAAGAAAAAAATAGTTTTCTTTTTTTTCTCCTTTAGTTATTCATAAAATTCTCTATTATTTTGTATATTAACTTCACGCACAGACCATTTTCCGAGACTAGGTTATTTGTACTCAGGGAAAATCAAATTGTGTATTTCCGTTGAATTCAAAATTTTTCAGGACAGTGATTCTTTTCCCTTGCTATTTATTCTACAGATATGTAAGGGAAAGTAAAAGATAACATATTGTTGCAACCTGTCGTTAGAAAGAAACGTAATAATCATCTTACGTATTTATTTATCATTAAAACATCAATGATATTTTAAACTTTTTAAATTACTTGTAAACATTTTTTTATTTATATATTTTTCAATCCGAGTTTGGCACTGCTGTTGTTTGCTAATTTTCCTTTGATGTGCTTAGATCTTTTATTTTTAAAACTTAAAATAATAAAAATAAATTACCCTTTCAAAAAAGATTTTATAGGATTATCTTAAACTATTTATGGTTATAAAAAATCCCTGAGTAAACATAGACCTTATCAGTTAGTACAGGCTAGAGAGCTTCATTATTTTATTCATTTTAATAATTTTTAAAATTTTTTGCTAGTTGTCGAGATGATATCTCATAAAAAATTGTCGCTACTTTAACGAACTATTTGAGCGATACGTATCTATAAACTAAAACATAGATTTCTCATTCAGTTTATTTTCTAGGTCGAAATCAATGGGTTGTGAAAACATCATTTTAGAATCTACGCTATATTACGTATCGGTTCGTTTGCTCCGTCCTTCAGAAAATTTTGATTTATAAAGATTGCTGTGATAAAACTTTTAAGCTGAAATTGAAAATCGTCCTGGCGTGGAGGTTACTGAGGCGGGGAAGAAAATGGATTTTAAATCAGATTTTCTTTAACGTTCTTTTTCTCCAATACTTCCTGTCAATCTCTCTTCGGTTACATACAAAATGACAGGCAATTCAACTGTAATTTTTAACCGTATGTTTTTTTCTCTCGTTTATTTGTAATTAAAACATTTGTTAACAGTTGGTTAGGTAAAATAATTCATTTTTGTGTGTTTTGTTCGCGTAAGTGATATATGGACCTCATAACTCTAGGAAGGACTACAAAACTGAAAATGTCGTAGTCAGCCTACTACGAGTTTTTACATCTATATTGCTAATATTAACTATTATCACTCCTCAAAACAGACATTTCAAAACTTCATCATACCTTTGTTCTCTAGTTTGGACTGTAAATGATATCCTGGGCACCTCATGACCTCTTCACCAGTGGAAGTAAAATCGATATGCATATATCGATCCCTGACTTATATATTGGTCGATTGATCGAGGAAACCTAGATGGAAGTAGAGTTACCTATTTGCAACAGGGGTTTTATTGTTTCATTGATCTTCAACCATTTCTCGCTTTAATCAGATGATTAGTATCGTCTCTAAGTTTTTTGTATTAATTAATAGTAAGGTACGTTACTAGGAGTAATTTGTATCTCCTTAATATTAATTTGATTATTTTACAAAAAGAAAATAGCAATTTTTTTTTCTCTTTCTATCTTCATAAACTTAACTTTCAAGATATTTTATTTTTTAGGTATATTTTTCCTTTGATAATGTTTATTTAGATAATCAATTTATGTTTTTTATTTATGTTCATTATTTGATTGTGTCTCTCTTAAATATAAAATATATTTTGTGTTATCTTTGGAAAGGAAAAGAAGAAGACAGAAAAGTAAATAATATCATATTTACTTTTCTGTCTTCTTCTTTTTTTTTTTTTTTTGATTTTCAATTTACCACTTATTAATTAATTTTGTTTGAGAATTAATACTCATTATTTTATTAATACAATTTTCTTTGTAGTATTTAAATTTAGTTCAGGTCAGGTCCCCCTCCTATTGTCCAATCTTTCTCTTTTTTATGTTATTAGGGAAAGAGATTGGTATTTTTTTCAATTGCTTAAAGCACTTCGCGTGAACACCCACTTTATTCATGTTTTAATCACATTTAGACAAAAATTAAAAATAAAATATATGCATCATAGAGCTCATTTAATTATTTTTTGAGTGATTTTTTGACCAATAAATGTTAATACGAGTATAAAATTAAAATCACCTTTGTAATTGTTCTAAAGGGACCTAGTTCCAGAATAATAAACTATTTTTCGTTGATTAATTTCATTTCATATAGAGCATGTATATATAAATAAATAAATAAATAGAGTACATCTATGTACTACATATTAAATACGAGGGTAATATTTTTTTCGTATCTGGAAGGTAATTAAGATTTGTAACATTCAGCAATAAATTCCTTGGAAGAAGATATTTACTTACTTTTTTCTAACCTATTCTTTTTTAGCTAATTGCCATTTTAGATTATATTTTCGGAATTCAAAAATTCGCCTTTGGTGTTTTATATCTTCTAGATCATCTCTGAAAAAATCTGAATACACCAAAATGTTTGATGTAGAGAATATTTCATTCGGAGCACGTTGAAATGTAGGTAGAGAATATTTATCCATTATTTAGTACTGCAAACAATTAGAACTAATTGTTTATTTCAATAAAAAAAGGTATGTTAGAGGAATATTTTTCAAAAATTCGTCCATAAAGCCATTCCAAACTATTTCGATGAGATTAAGACCTATCTGATATTGAAGAACATTCCATTATATATTGATAAACTGAATATAATCAAAATCATTAGAATCGTAGATTTTATCGAAACAGTTGTCATATTCGAGGCATATGAAAAAAAAAATGAGTAAACAATTAATAGACAATAAGGAGTTTAATTCTTATTTCACCCCTTTCTAGGTATTAAACTTTGATTCCATTCTTAGATTTCAAGGTTTAGGGATTGTGTTCCACATTTAGGAAATTGTTCTTTAACAAACTACTTTCATCCCTAATTATCGTCATTGTACAACTATACCTCATTTTGATGTGATTTTAAAATACCTTAATATTATCTAATTTTTTTAATGATGTTTGTGGTATTTTTCGTTTGGAACGAGATATATTTGGAACATAGATTTTAATATTTTGTTACTACGATTCTCTCTATCGTAGGTAGGCATTTTGATGTGTTGTAGGTTAAATAATACTCATTTTTTTAATTTATCTAAATTAAATTGAAATAAATAGAATTCACTAAAAAAATCTCAAATTTTACTAACACAAGGTGGGGATAAAGGGCTATACTATCTGAGGCTATCATTTTATTAACTTTAGGATAAGTTGATTACTGCGGACCGGAGAGGTCGCCACCCGGCAAAGTGGCACAATGAAGTCCAGACAACAATTTGTTTAGCGGGGATATTCCTGCTAAAAGGAGTCAAGTAGTAATCATAATTTTGATAAAGAATTACAAAATCTTGATAACATTAAGCAAAGCAATAAATTTTTCTTATGGATTAATATTACATTACCCTCAACCATAGTAGGAAGTGATGTATCGTAATTGCTGGTTTAACTTAAAGTATTGAAGCCATTAATATCATGAACTACATGCCATTGGTTGAAGATATCTCGTATTTGTAGCGAGGCCAATATGTGTGATAAATAGAATGTAAAAACATCTATTATCTGATTGGTAATAGTCTTTTCAAGTGAATGAGAGCGTATAAGGCTTTATTTATTTATCATGCCAAATATTTATAAAAAAAAAAAACAGATTAAAGAATAAATTAATATAAAAGAAAATTATGAAATAAAATTGATAATAATGATAAAATAATATATACGCACATCTCAAATAAACATATATAGACAAATACAATTAATAATATCAAAATACGTTAGTAAAAATTAAGGTAATAAAAAGAAAAATAAATCAATCAAATCAGAAGCTAACTAAATCATCTTGGAATCAATCATATCTTACAATTTAAATATGCCTCCTCGTCAAGATGAGGACGATTTTTAAGGTTTGAATTGCTGTTTAAAACAACTTTTGTTTCTGAAATTTTTCTGCCACATCATGCACATTGCAATTCATATCACATTTCTTTCATTCAGCATATAGATCGAAATAACGAACGAACTTTAATGTAATTAAAATAAATATTTATCATTGTAGTCTTGTCTTCAACTTACTTGTGTTACTATTACTTTCCTCCCAACTTAATCCAAAATTTTGATTTTAATGTTGTCTAATTTGTTAAAATTTGCAATAGAATATCCAAAGTAAGAGAATGCATCTTAATCTCCATTGTCACTTAACTGTAATAATAATTAGTCTGATATCAGATATATATATTTGCATGATTTGCATTGTTCACTTCTCTTTTCATTTTATTTTAGAAATTTATGTTCGATATGTTTCTACAGTCTAATTATTTTGTTTTGTAATAGTTATTATATTATCTCATATAATAAACTATTAATATTTAGTGTATTTTATTTTTCTAATTTATTAATAATGTATAATTAAATTGTTTATATTTCTATCTTGAAATTAAATGTCTGTTCTATGGTCTTGGTTATGTTAATTGCTTATATTATTTTCCAGTTTTATTTCCATAGGGGTATCTATTATTTGTAAATTTGTTAAAAAGTTATGTTTGAGTTTCATATGTTTGACCAGGACTATTGTGCTCATATTTTTAAATTATTTTTTTGTTGTCCCATTCCAGTTTTAAATTTTTTGGAGGCCACTACAAAATTTATAATTGCTCAGAATTTTGATAATTTATAATATAAATTACATTAGATTAATTTTTATTAATATATTCTTCTTTGAGAGTGGTTTAGTTTATTTAAAAACAAATTTGATCCTTTTTTTCTCAACTTTATTCATTACAAACCTTCCAACCTTTCAACCTGTTTTAAGGTTGCAAATGTAAATGAAAGAAAGAAGAGAAGTGGATTGTAAAAGTTTTAAATTTAAGAAGGAATTATATAGAAAAAGTTATATGGGACAAAGGCAATTAGCCTGCATTTTTAAAATTTTGAAAAAGAAAATGACATCAATATGAAGGTATCCTTGAGAATGGCCTGAGGGTCGAAACGTTGGAAGGTTTGTAAAGAATAAAGTTGGGAAAAAAAGGATCAAATTTATTTTTAAATAAATTACATTTTATTAGTAATTTTAAGATGATTTTTTTTATTTATGTTTCTCGTATATATATTTTTTTTTGCTTTCTGTATCAATGTCTAGGCAGATTTAGACTTATTTTTTATTTTATAATTTATAAATTTAGGTAGGGCCACTCAATTTTAGATAGCTTCCACCATAGAAAGATAAATAAATAAGACCTGGAAATTCTCAGGGGTCTCTCTGATTATAGCCCTAGATTGTATTTCATCTTGGGATAACTGAAGGATTTAATTTAATCTTTAATGGATTATTGAGATAGTGTAAAGAGAACAAACGCTGTTGTTTATACGTTGTGCTCCAATGAGCTGAGAGTTGGTCGGCGAATTAGTCAAAGCTATCGATCCGGGTATCCCCTTCGGTGAGGTCACCCTAGCGTGGTGCTTTATCTTAATCTTAGTCAGTGCGAAATCCATTGCATTCACCTCTTGAGTAAAGTGGTATTGGGCTTCTCTCTTCCGACTGTAGCTCACTTCGGGGACGAACTGTGACAGTGCAGAGAGATAGGAATGATAACGGCCCCCCACCACCGATCCGGGCTGAAGGAGTGGGGGTATCATCTGGCCCCAGCGCCGCAGTCCGCCCTCTGTGATCGCTCAGTGGGTATCTGTCAAGCTTGCTTTTAGTGAATATCAGTAACTAGTATCAAGTATCTATCTCTAGTATTCAGTATCTCTATAGTTAAGTAGTGAGAACTTCATCTTGTTTAATTCATCATTATAGTGTGGTCTACTATCATCATGAAAGAGTGAGTTTTCATTACTGTTCTTTTCTCATGTATAAATAACGTAAATATTTTTATTTAAACCGTTATATTACATAAATATTTTTTATTCCGCATTAAGTCTTTAGACTATTTTCAGATCTTTTAAAAACAACATATAAACATATATATGCATGTATTTCTTGTAGATAAAGAGATTAGGAGTTGCATAAACATTCTTGAGGGAAATGACATTAAAAAATTTGAGTTTTTGTACAATAATTTTTTTCAATACTATTGTTAGGAATTTAAATTGTAAGGCGCCTTAAAAACCTAAAATAACTGACTATACAAAAGCTCATATTTTTTAATTCCCTTCTATTTTTTAAAAATGTTTTTCGGCTCTGTTTTTTCAACACAACTATTTCTTTATTTGAAAATATGTTTATAATTTAAATTATATTAAATATGAGTGCATATAAATATATATATCTAATGATTGAGGATTATGCTGTTAACAATTTATAAATCCACTTTTGAAAAATTATTATAAAGACGTTATTCTGCTGACATCTCATTAAAATTTTGATTCTTAACACCTTTTTGACTGAACGAAATTTAAGTTTTTTGATAAATAAAATAACTTTTAGGTGTAGAATTTTAATTTCATCAAGAAAATCTTTATTTATTAGAATTGAATATTAACTTACGAGATGATGTTCCTTAATTGTTTTTATAACATAATGCTGCAGCATCGTGTATATTTAGAGAGTTTCCGAAAATGTGTTGGAAAATAAAAAATAAAAAAATTGTAGGATTAAAAACTTTTACCTGAGTACCGTCACTGAAATTTATTTTATTTTGCTTCAAAAGTTTCAAACAAATGAACTCAAATTAGATTACTATCTATTCATGAGAGTAATTGGATTATTTTTAGGTTGCAATTACTTCCTGATATTATTTTTATGTTTTAAAATATCTCGTCGTCCTCAAGTAGGATTATTCAATTAATGCCGTCTAGAGCTATGGTAAATAAAAATGTTTTTCGTGCTCTTATAAATCTGTATGGCTTAAATTGGTGTAATCAATCTATTTTAATTATTATGTTAATGATATGTATTACATTTTTATTATAATAAGGTCTTATTATTATAAGATTATAAGTTAGTATAAGTTTAATACAGTGTTATTATATATTTATAATAACACTGCATTATATAAATTTATAATATAAATATAGAATCCATGTTCCATTTATTCATTTTATTATTTATTATTATTATTGAAACTTATCTATTCTCGGAATGAATTAAAGCATTGATAACCAAGAATTAATTATTTCGACCAACAGAATTTGAATAAATATATAGTTATATATGAGATATGTATTTCCAGTTGAGTATTATGGATTTTGAGGGTAATATAATTTGTATAGTAACTTTAAGAACAGAAAGAATTGTTTTATAAAGTTATTATTAGAAAACGTTTCCACCCAAACATAGAAAACAGGTATTCAAAAATGAAAGAATTTAGGTAAAGTTTTCATAAAATTAAGTAAAAAGAAAATAAAAGTGATAAAACTAGTAAAAATAGAAATATAGCAATTTTAATAACAATATACATTCTAAATATACAAATATCGCAAACCGGTGTTTCTCTGCGACTATGGGGCGACTTCCGTTAAAGAGTTAAATTTGAATTTAAGAATAGAGGAGAAGGTACATTTATATACAACACTAAGTAAAAATTGTCTGAAAGAAATTACATTTAGTACTGATGTATTACCTTTCAGATAATTTAAAATTTAAAATCACAGTTTGGATCGCAAAGCTACTCAGTGATTCCCAAATAACCCCAGTCTACGGTATATAGATTTTGTGCAAAATTTAGGCGATTTCTTTGAGTATGAAAGGTGTTTACCTGCAGAATGATATCTCCTTTAGGATTCTGTAAAAAATCTAAGGTAAAAAGGTAAATGAAGTTAATAGTCAAGAACAAAAATGAGAGCGATTAAAAAAAAAAATGTCTCTAAGTACCGGATTTTAAAGATTTTGTGTAATTGATATGTGTTTTCAGATTTATTCAACTTCTGCCGACATTTGAATTTTTTTACCAAATTCCATTTTAAAAATCCGAGTTTCTCGTTTCAAAGGTTCTTTCCCCATCTACAAATATAATGAATGAAAAAATAATTTTATTCCTGGACACATGTTCCCTAAATATAAATACACGGTGTATACATTAAGATATTTGTCTGGCAAGCATTTACAAGTTTCCAGTAAGTAAAATGAAATTAGATTGGAATATTGGCTTAACTACTGTTTATAATGATAATCAATGTATGCCTATTTATTTTATTACAATGATGCAGAGGTTTGGTTATACAATAAGTGAAGGAATAGGTGTTGTTTAAAGGAAAGAATAGATGAGGATTGTCGAATGGAGATGGGAAGAGAATTCCAGAAGGAGGTTGAACGTATGACGATGGATTTGCTGAAGAAGGCGGTTCTCCAGAAGGACATATATAAATCAATCTGTTGGGATCTGGTGTATCATATTTGGATGGATAAACTTGTGAAAAATAATGTTCACAGTTATCATTTTACCTTCCCACGCTTGTCTTCTTCACTTTCTAACTTTCATAATTTAATCTAAAAAATCAAGGGGTTTTGAATTGCAAAATATCATGTGTCTACAACAAAAATACAATGTTATACACCCCAGAAGCGCGCTGTGTGGCGTACTCTGGTGGAATGTATGAAAAAAAACTCCAATATGAAATGTTTCTAATTATGTTCTATCACTCAAACACCAATAAAAGAATTCACCGTAATTGGTTCTCCAATCAAACAATATTTGTCAGCTGTGGACCTAATCTTATAGACGTTATTTCGGCATTGGGAAAAATGTTTCTACTGGTTCGGCCAGGTCAATGCCAACAAAAGTGTAAAAACTGTATTTTTTCAAAAGTTGGTTTGTTTCCTAAAAATAATGTTTTCTGAATATCTTAGACCGCTTCCAAGTTGATACTGAAAAAAATCGATTTAGCACATTTTTGATTGACCAGAATCAATGGGATTTATTGACCTTTGTGATTTTCTATTTTCCCATACAAGTACATGTTGGTGCAACTTTTATATAAGTTCCATTGATTTATGAAGTCTGGGGCCTTCTTGGAAGGTGTAACCAAAACAAGGTGAGAGCATTAATCAATTTAACTACTATGAATCGAAATAACATTTTAATTCTAGGGAAAAATGAGGTTTTTTTTTAAAGCAATCCACGTCGAAGGTGATGTTCGCCTGGTTTATCTACCAACCTATTCCAACCATAGTTGGGGGTCAAGTTTTTCATTTTGTGGGCCCGCCACTTAATGAAAAAACCATCACCCCAAGGCCGGATTCGAACTGGCACCGCCCGTGAACCTCAGATAGATAGATTAGTGCCTATCACCTGAGCTACGATGCGGCCCCCCTCCCACTTCCCGAAAAATGAGTTTAATGAATAAAAAATAAAAAATAAAATAAAATAAATGCATTCCAATGAATCCTTGGTTATCCCCGAATAACATAGGAATTCATGAGATTTACAAAATATTTAAACGAGTTAGAGGTTTTTGCACAATAACGGTTCTTCACCACTGTATGGCGTAATAATCCTAAAAATATTTTAGTATTTTTTTTCTATTCTTTGCTAATGATTTCGTAATTGTATTGTTCCGAGAACAACCTCTTGTTGAGGATAAACATTGCTTTAACTTCGAAATATAAATATTTTTTCCTTGACCATTGGACTCTGGCACTACTGTTCAAATTGCTAATTTTAAAGTATGCTGCCAGGTATCACACAATTTGTGCGTACTACATAGCAAATACATAGTTGGATATTTACAATAATTCACTTGGATGGGGATGGTTAAGAAGCTGTCAAGGGAAAGACCAACTAAAATCCAACTCCTCAATCTCTTTTTCAATTCATTTCCTTCAGATGCAACAAGTATTACGGCTGCAGAAATGTCATATTAGTGAGAATTTCTTCATTCATATGAATTCATTCAGAAATTCTTTCTATTTTATAATAAACCGATAGAGCAGAACAACTTGGACTATTCAAGTCATTTATAAAATAACAGAACCTTTTTACAATCAAATATTTCCAAATCGTCTTTTATGCAGTGATACTTTTTTTATGATATCGTATATCAAAATATTTCATATTAATAATAATGCTTTACTGAAATAGCGCATTTGTTAAATATTCACTTTATTGCTGCTTGCTCTAGTTCAGCCCGTACAGTATGTATCAGCTGACTCATAGGAAGTCCAGTTATCTTGTTTAGTGAAACCATCAACGTATGAATGTCAATATATTTAAATTATGTTCTTTTTATCGGCTATTGTTATTTTTCTTTTATTCAACTATAACTACTTTTGTTATTCATTCTAATAAATTTTTATATATTTATTTTATTTTAATTCACTACTTACTAATAGTATAATGTATATGTACTAATTAGTTCATTAATTCATGGCCAATTAAGTATGTGAGAAAGCAAAATTTAAAAAAAAAAAAAACTCAAAAGTGTCTATACATAATTTAAAAAAATTCTTAGTTTTTATCAAAATTAATAAAATTAATTCTTTTTCTTATTCGAAGGATAAAATCATTCTCAAGTATGAGGAGATGAAGTAGAGCGATAGGGAATTAAGGAGAGTCGAAGATGTTCCCAGAAGAAG
Organism: Halyomorpha halys; assembly: GCF_000696795.3. Taxonomy (NCBI): domain Eukaryota; kingdom Metazoa; phylum Arthropoda; class Insecta; order Hemiptera; family Pentatomidae; genus Halyomorpha; species Halyomorpha halys. The sequence continues at coordinate 226,809 of NW_027109348.1, forward strand.
TAGAGTATGTACTCGTAGAAGGGAGGGTGGAGGGCATTTTTAACAGTTCCTGTCAACAAAATTTGTAATTATCTTTAACGAAATAAGAAACATAATCGTTTGTATTAATTTAAATAAAAACCAATTTGCGATTAAATATGCTTCTCTTTTGGGTCCTTATTTTTTTTTAATTATTGCTTCCTCGCCTCCTTAATTGACCAGTGAAGATTATTTTGCACCTCAATAAAGCTTTTTTTTTAAATCAGGATATTTACAGCCAAGCCAATGAAGAGTAATAGCTTAATGTCTTAAAATTTTTAGATTTATGTAACTTTAATTTTCAACATAACGTCATGAAGCACTTATTTTCTTTATAGGCAGATCCCACCAATTACATTTATAAGAAATTTTCTCATCTTTAATTTGGTAACTCTTACATTTTTTTAAGGGAGCTTTAAAGAGTTATTGAGTTCTTCTCAGAAAAAATAATTTAATTTTTATCCTATACTATTGGGAATCTGACTGTGTCGTATAGACGTTTTTGATCCTCTTAAGCTATATTTTCTTCTACAATATGACGACTCATTCATTGGACACGCTGTATATGAAATATAAATTCTGACGTTTTATTAATTAAATTGTAAATTGATCTCTGACAACTAGATGTTTATATGAATATTTCTTTATGCAATACTTAGTCTTTGAATTATAGATTAGCTGGAATGCATATAGTGTCTATTGTGATGACTCTATCGTGTTCCCGAAGGTTTTTATGTATCAAAAAACGTATTTATTTATAAAAACGGTAATTATTTATGTCATATCAGAATTTTCAACAATAAAATAAAAAAAAATTTAATTCAACAATAATTAATAAAATATGAAGATAAAAATTCAACAACAGAATTTGATGTTATTATTATTATTGATAAAAAAATTATTATTGTTTTGGCCTATTTTATACGCCTTCCCAAGGTCAAAAATAGGGAATCAATTTGTAAGAAAAATTAACAATTTTATTTACTTCAACTTGTTTATTGTACATATTATAATTAGGAGAACTGCAAGTAGAGTGAAGAACAGTTCCTCATTGAATTGAGGGTTTTTTTACACCATTCAACCACTCAAAATATTTAGTTCTCAGATTCTAAATATTTAACATCTCTAACCATTATCTGCTGTGATAGGAATATATTGTATTCCTTAATGTAATGATAAAACGTTTAGTCAATAATATGTTGTATACATTCGAATAGATTTTTATTTTTATATTATTGGTATGACATAAAATCTTGAATATTGAAGTTTAACCCATTAATTCAAAACACAGAATCGTCCACTGCGAATTTTCACATGATTACCTGCTTCGTGAACCATAAAGAAGGATGTGTCAGGTCTGGTGAGTATAGGACAATCAATTGTATCTCGGTCCAATGTCTCCAGTTTCCTTAGTCAGACAAAATTTCAAAATTAGAAGGAATCACACAGAGTGAACATACTTTTATACCTATTAGAAAATAACTAGTTGAGGATATGCACGTAGTATTACCGATTTCATTGAATTTTTTGTGACACTAGGTAAAAAAATATTAGACGTGTGGCAAGAAAGACAAAAAAAAATTCACTATTAAAGAAATTTTCTGGATTATTGTTTTTTTTCTGCGTGTATTAAATGGTTAAAATATATTAATCTTTTTAATGTCTAAACCATAATAAAAACCAAAACCGCTTCCAATGAAGTAGACCAAAACAATTTTGTTTAGAAAAATTCAGTTTCTTTATTAGCATCTTCTGAAACCTGTAAATACGAGTTTTCATACAGATAAGAAATTCTTAATTTATGCAGTATTTTTTTCTACCGTTGGTGCCACGTACCCATCTGTTGGTAAACTGAATTTCTGCTTCTTAATCACCTATTGTAGGCGAAAAAATAATAAAAAAAAGAGTTCAAAATTTCTATAAAAAAAAAGTCTCATACCTTTTATTTTATATCTCCGATTCTAATGTGTTTACTAATAGAACAGGAGCCCAAGAGGTGAAAAAAGGCAGTTATCCCACCCCAATTTTTGTTTAGTTTAATGAAAGCTATGTATACCTAATAGTCAAAATTTATGAGTCTGCCAAGTATAGGTAGGCAGAATAAAAAATGGCGGCTGTTTCAAAGCGATAAAAAAAAAAAAAATCATTCCGAGCTCTATATCTCAAAAAGTAGGAACAACACAAGAAAACCTAAGAGAACGTCATTTAAAGGAGAGAAAATTTACTAAAATATGAGCCCTAATAGAGTTATTTACGATAAGTAGTTTTCGAGATATAGCTTTTTAAAAAGCAACGTTTCATAAAAATGTTGTATGGGACGTACTAAAAGACCAGTAGTTAGTCAATTTATTTTGAAAAATCTATATCTCAAAAGCCATTTGACATGCAGATGTCTATTAGCACTCAAACTAAAGCTAGTTTAATGAGCTATAAAGTAGTTTATGATGTTAATCTTCGTAGGAGTAATAGTTTACATGAAATTTGCTAAAATAAATTGATTTATAGTTGTTCGGACAAATTTTCATTTACCAAATTTATATTCATATGTTCATAAAAACTACTACACTTACGAAGATAAGTGACATAAACTACTTTATAGTAAATTAAATTTCCTTTATTTTGAGTGTTGGCAGACATGTGTGCGTCTTATGGACCTAGTGATATATATTTTTTCAAAAATCCAACATTTTATACGAACAACTAAAAATTAAAATTTTGTAAATAGATTTTGTCGAATATTATAAAATCTACGACTCCTACTAAGATAAAGGTTATCAACTATTTTATAGCAAATTTAACTAGCTTTAATTTGAGTGCTGACAGACATCTATACGTCTTGTGGTTTCTGAAATAAAGTTTTTATAAAAGAACCTTATTGTCCAAACAATTATAAATCAATTTATTTTAGCAAATATCATAAAAACTACTATTCTTACGAAGATAAAGGTCATAAATAACTGTATATTACATTAAACCAGTTTTAATTTGAGTGCTAATAGACATCTGTACGTCACATAGTTCCTGGGATATAGATTTCTCAAAATAAATTAACTAACTACTAATCTTTCAGTAGATTTTTAAGAAATTTTGCTTTTTAAAAAGCTATATCTCGAGAACTATTGGACGTAAATAGCTTTTTTAGAGCTAATATTTCAGGAAATTTACTATTCCTTAAATAATGTTCTCTTAGATTTTCTAGTGTTGTTGGTAGTTTTTTAAGATATTGAGCTCAGAATGAAAAATCAATGTTTATTTAAGGTTTTGAAACAGCCGCCATTTTTTAATCCCTCTACCTATACTTGGCAGACTCATCAATTTTTACTAGTAATTATAAATAGTTTTTATTGAAGTAATCATTGGGGTGAGATAACTGCCTTTTTTACTTCCCGGCTTTTGTACTATAAAGTGCCATTTCATGTGGTTTAGACGGTCCTAAACGCCTCTTAATGTTCGTGTACATTGGTGGAATCGTGTTAAAGTTATTGCATATGCATTAAAATAAATTAAATTAAAAAATATATTCAGTTGTATTTGTTGAGTTGAAATGAATTAAAAAACACAAAAACCAAGAATCGCTTCTAATATAGTTGGCCGAATATATATTTTTTTACGAAAAAGCGAGTCAGATTCGTTTTTAACGTCTTAAAAACCCTTAAATGCGATTTTTTATAAAACACAAAAAAATTTTCGGCCCTAGACCCCTCCTAAGTTTCGTATGTATTAGTGGAGTCATGGTCAAGTTATTGTGATTTTCAAAGGCCCCAACCAGTAAGACGAAAATTTTAAGTAAAAATATTTTATCTTTTGATTAATTTTTAAATCTGTATCCCAGAGATTTTCCGAGGAGCGAAAAACGAATATCAACTTTTTATCTCCATAAAAAAATATTTGGTTCCACTTTGCTAGTTCAGTCGGTCTAAATTATTTTAATACTGTGCTGTTAATATGGGGTTGTAAGGTTTGATCGATTAGTTTTCTGATGCAGAGAAACAAAAAAATATAACTAATTATATTATATATTAATTGATTTTAAATGTATTCAAAATTACAAAAATCGCTTCCAATATAGCAGGCCAAAACGTTTTTCTTTAAAAAAAAAAAAAAAAAGTATTTTTTTACTTTATAGAAATTCATATTTAATGGTTATTGATTAAATTAAAAACGAATCTGGCTTGCTTATTTTACTAAGATAATTTTTTTATTACTATTGGTTTTTGTAATTTTTTACATACTTAAACTAATTCAATCAGTAATATTTTGTTCTTATTTTACTAGAAAAATTCGAATCAATTGATATATCATAACCATTAAATACATGCAGAACATAAGTGGCATACGGCTATAAAAAATGCCTTAAATTATGTAATGTTTTTTCCGTCACCTAGTGGGCATAGTGGGCTCTCGGACATTTGTCGATCTAGTATCGATCTAGTAGAAAAAGTTTTATTAAAATCGGTGATCCCATGTGGGTAGCCTTCCCTTGTAAAAAGAAAATTATTTAAGTAAGAAAACGAACCACTAATTACTCTATGAGATAAAGGAGATGGTAATTAAAAAGAAATATTGACTTTAATTAATTATTTATAACAATTTTATTGCTTTGATGGGAATGTAATATATAGCAGTGGATGGCAAGAATGAGGTTAGTGGGAGTGGCATTTCTCATTTTTTATGAGGAGCCATTGGCATTGAAATTATATTATTGAAGATATATAACTCTTTATTACATTATACAACTCTGCAACTTTCTACTGCAATTTATTTTCTTGTTTATACTACTTTAAACAAATACTTTTTTTTTATTCACATCTGACAATTGTCACTGTTTTAATAAATTTAGAGAAAGGAATTTTTTTTTCAAAGATTATAATATTTCTCAATTAAGTATCTTAAGCAGATAATTGTTATTATTAATAGGTTAAATTATTATGGCCATATTTTAAATCCATATATTTTATCAGTCTGTCAGTATCAAGATGTAAAGACAAAAAAGGTGACTTAAAAAAATTCATAGGAGTTATCTTATAATAAGAAGGTATAAAATATCTTATCTATAATTGAAATAACGACTTAGACCAACTAACAATCTAACTTGTGTATGCATATGCACCGCTTATGCATAAACTGCTTGCATAAACTCCGTAAGAAATATTTTCACCTAAGCCTTCAGATACATATACCTTTATATTTTTTATTTAAAAAAATTTATATTTTTGCAGGTATATTTTATTTTTTAAATCCTAAATCAGTAAGGTGTTTATTTTAAATTTTTTTTATTATGATATAGTTTATATTGTTTTTTATGGTATAAATATTCGGTTTCTCATCATGATATAAAAATATATTAAACAATTTTAAATAAATATTTATTAAATAAACAAGGCAAATATTTTTACGACGATAAATCATGACATTCTAACGCGGTATTTGTTTAGTGTTTACAACGATAACTGAATAATCAAGAGGTGGAGTTAATAGGATTCTAAAGAAAGCCATATTGTTAAGGGTGAAAATAAAAGAAGACGGAGGGGCAGATGGTAGTACGAGTAGGAGTGCTGGACAAGGTGGCGCTAAGTTGGGATCAATGTTTCTCATGAATTACACATTCATTCTAACCAGTGAAAGAATTATAGCAACTTCAACAGTTACCACTTGGTAATTCTCGTCTAGTCAAATCTCTATATTGTATAAAAAAATTTAATTATAATGTTCACCCTACGTTATTATATTTTTATTTATTTATTACCACATGGGCTTGGTGGGCCTATTAAGTTGTAAACACCTGGTGTTATTGGTTTGGTGGCCTATCTTCAGTGCCCACTGTTTTCACCGGTCAACGGTGATATTTTATTAAAATGACTATTTTAATTAGAATAGTTAATAAAATATGACTTTGTTTACACTGATTTAATTAAGATATTTATATAATTTCACTAGTGACTAGTTTAACAGTTCACTTTACAGACGTGTTCCAAAAACCGCTAATTGTTACAAGTAACTGAGATTCTTTCTATTTGTTTTGGATATTAACAGTTGTCCAACATTCGTCTAGTTCCTTTAGTGATGTTATGCTATTTGTAAATAACATACGACTTTACAGATTAAATTTAAGAGGTTGATAAATATTACTATGCAGTAAACTTAAGATTAGAAAGTAATACGATCTTCGAAAAAAAAAAACATCATTTACGTTTCCTTTGCAATCGTTCTAACTACATCCAAGACAATCGTTAATGGTTCTAATGAAAACATCTTTGTCAGTTTGCCATCCCTAGTCATGCTTCACATAACTTCATTTTATACTAATTAAGCCATATAAATCAGTATAATAATCATTTAAAATTTTTCTTTCATATAGTGTTCAACTTTGTCTTATTTTCTAGGAAAATGTAGCACGTTTTCACTTTTCCTTATGCATATATTGAAGAGTTTTCGAGTTGTTCGATTCAGAACCCCAGGAACACGGCTTCAGAATTTCAAATGTATATAACCTCTAGTAGTCCCTTTTGAATCAGATGAGCTGAAATTTGGGGTTTAATTTATATTATCTAAACTTATATAAATTTAGTTTATAATATATGTAGATTTAACTTATATTCAGATCAATAGGATAAGAGTTGGGATAAATTCAAGATTCATGGACCTCTGCAGCTCCTCTAAAATGATTTTTGTTGATCTCAAACGTCTGTCCTACAAGGTTTTTTTTTAGCATTAATGATACAATTTACTTTTCAATTGTATATGAGGGGGGAGTGGGTGGCTAAATAAAAAATAAAATAAAATGAGTGGGTGGCTCATTGGTAAAGCACTGTACTACAATCTCCAAGAACCCGGGTTCGAACACGGTTGTGGCAGATAATTATTTTCTGTTTCACTGTAGCCGTGAGCCGACCCTATGGGTTCAGAAGCCCTCCGGGGTCCACCCAGCCACATAAAGTGGGTACTCTTAATTGAGGAAAAATCTGACGGTCGAGCATGATCCTGACCAAATTACCTTCTTGCACAACCGTTGGTATCGTAACAGTACTTGTTTACAAATTACTTTACCCCTATGAAGGTTTAGCCCTTTGCTATGAAGGGTTAGCCCTTTGCTATGAAGGTTTAGCCCTTTGCTATGAAGGTTTAGCCCTTTGCTATGAAGGTTTTAGCCCTTTGCTATGAAGGTTTAGCCCTTTGCTATGAAGGTTTAGCCCTTTGCTATGAAGGTTTAGCCCTTTGCTATGAAGGGTTAGCCCTTTACTATGAAGGGTTAGCCCTTTACTATGAAGGGTTAGCTCTTCGTGGGTTGTAGCGGTACAGATTTATTTTTTTATGGGGAAGAAAATGAAAATGCTATCTACTATGATGAACATTACAATGGTGGTTTTAGAAAGATAAAAAAAAAATCAGAACGAAAACCCCTTAGGTAATAACCAGTTTCCAGTATATTTGCAGAACATTAGTTGTTTGTTTCTAATTTTTTGTTAGTTAATTTTTAATTAATTTTACTTTTGTTTTACTAATAACAAATATTAAATGATAATGACTAGGATAAGCTTGCAAAATCTACTATCAACATTAGTTATTTTCTATTAACAATTATATAAAGAACTGTTAAAATTTAGACCTATGTAATATAACTATTTTAGTTTTTGTTTATAATTTTCATGTACGAGCTTTTGTCAATAATCAATGTAAAAAGAAAGATACGCAGAATAATATTTCTAAGATACGCACAACCCGAAAATTGAATAAATAAATACTCCGTTTGCAATTCACGGCTTTTCTTCGATTGTTTTTTTTTTTTTTTTATTTTTTTCCAAAGTCAGAGTTCATATAACGATGATCCTCGGAACTCAACATTATCATTAGGCAATTTTGCAATTATTTTGTTATCCTTTATTTACTATTATTACTCAAAGTAATGAACGATTGTGAAATAATCTACGATTTTTATTTTTGCATGAATTGTAATTATGAGAATAGTTGTTCATTAAAAACACCTTCAAAGTTATTAATGTAAGTTTTGAAACTACTTCTAAGCCCCTCGTCTAGAATGAATTATAAAATTAATTTTTATATTCTTAAAAGTTTATATTGTTTTTGTACTTTTTTTTATTGCATTACCTTGCTTTATTTTTGAAGATACAGTTCTTTTTAAATGAAATAGGTGCATGGACGAAAGGAGTAGTAGTGATTAGAGAACATACTAATAAGATTAGTTCTATATTTAGGCAAGAAACCTTTCCTAGGCATTGAACCCTTTGCCCTACATTGAGAACTAAATGATTCTATGGTCGATATTTTTAAGGGTGCCAAAAGTGGATGCCACTTTCTTAAAATATCACATAAATTAAATAAAATTAAAATAGCTAAGATACAGTGCATTACATCATTTACTTTGAATTGTTTTTTCAAACATCTTAATTTTTTTTTTAGATTGACAAGGATACCGCGAATTTTTTTTAGTCTAAGAAAGGTGCCTCGAATTTTGTTTTAGTCGAAGATTGGTGCCACGGCGAAAAAAAGTTTTGGAACCACGCTACACATCCCATATCACACAAGTTTCTGCTGACTGACGTAAAATATTTCATATATATGAACTATTTCATGGGGATATAGTCTTATTACAAAGTTCAATAAAGCTCATTTTTTCTGGTCTATCATAAATGTACAAAAACGAATTTGTCCAGTATTAAATCGGAAGTGGCCGTAGAAGTTCAGAAAGAAATATTTCTAGAAACAGATCTATAAAATCCTTTTTTTTTAATAGTTAAAAACAAAATAACAACAACCAGTAAAAACCATTTTTTTCCCAACGCCGAAACATCTGTATGATTAGGTCTACAGCGCAGAAGTATTGTTTGATGGAAGAAACAATCACTTTGAATCTGCTTATAGGTTTTGAATGTAAGAAGCCACACTTATCAACATGATAAGACCCATTTCATTTTGGAGGATATTTCACGCTTTCCACCACTGTGCACACCACCCTGACGAAAACCAGTAGACTGATGATCAAAAATGATATTTTTGTACAAATATAAAAAAAAAAAAAGATTTTTCTAGTATTGCATAGAAATACATCTAGTAAATATTGTATTAGTATTGCAACGGTATGATACATACTTTCTGGAGAAACTAACCATTGGCAGGACTCTGATTACATACATTCCTTATGTTCAAATGCTTGACATTTAATTTGCGTCTAAGGGTTAAAATTTTGTATATATTTTTTCTGATTTAGTTATTACGCGATATTTCGTACATTTGTCCGATCTATAATTATATTTAAAAAAATAGATATTATAAACCTTTTACATTCAATTCCAAATTTACAGAATTTATCACGATACAGTACTCCGTATATTCATAATGAACAGAGAAAAGCCAGTTGTTAATATATTTTTATGTGATTATCTTCCCTTTAAGGCATTTGTCTTAATTTTTATAATAGACTTTATTCTTCAATTTTTTTTTGGTAGTGATATCTGTTCGATTTTTTTTAAATGGTATTATATAGTGTATAAATCATAAAACAGTCATTTGGAATTTATCTATTTTTGAAGAAGTGATCAATTGCTTTATGAATTAAATTGTATATATTACATAAACCTATAATATATACATTTATTCATTTATTTATTTTAATAAGTTGTATTTTTTCCTAAAGAGTCATTCTGTTTTAAATTTAAAAAAAACATTCATAGATATACATTTAACCCGAAATATTTTTAAGAACAATAACGGGTGAGAAGCCAAGTAGTACAAATGATAGTATTGTGAATACAATATTTTTTATAAAAAAAACTCATTAATTGTTTATTAATTTTTGATAATTTAACAATTTCTGTCAGTGCTGAAATGTAAATTTGGCTCATGCCCATGTAGTAATAAAATTTCATTCGCAACACATTCACTTATACACCTTGGTTTCTCACCCATTCAAATGAGTTAAATTTCATCTTAATTTTAGATATGCAATTGCATAAAAAATTTGGTTATCAGAGGCGTTGATAAGCTAATTCAACTTGAGTGACGGTATTCCAAATATTTGTCTTGTATAGATAAATATGCGTTTAGAAAACGTTCCTTTTGGAGTATCAATTGTAATCTTCAAATTTTCCATTGGGTCAGTCCAATTGTTAATTTATTTACAAGTTCAACAGTCGATAACAATTCTGATAACAAGCAAAAAAGACCTCGTGAGTTAATCTTTACTATTTATTTAGTCTTATTGGTACTCTCAGCTGTATTAATTAATATCATAATGCTTGTATAATTAAATTTTCACTCAGATCTAGTGCCATACTTAGTTGTTATAATCTATATTATTAAATTTTAATGTTTTATAGACAAATATATAAATTGAGATCAATATATTTGGAATCAATATATCGCATGCCTTAACTGAAAATATGAATTAAGGATCTCGAAAGGAGAAATTCCAGTGAAAATAGATCCGTTAATGCATTGTTTAGGAAACGTTTGATAGATAAGATAAAATACTAACATGACCTTGTCTCTTTAACTTTACATTATATATTGGCAATATAAGTTAATACTACTTGGAATTAGCATTGGGAACTATCAATAACATTTATCAGTTTATTTGACGCTGATATGACATGAAGTAATCATCTCTAGCTGGAAGGAAATCTTTATGTAATTCCTGAGTATCATTTTCTGCATTAGTTCCAATTCAACGTGTAGTTGGCACATTCGTGTAATTTTAGAATAATTATTGCTTATTATGTAATATTACATTGTTTCTTATATTTATAGACAAGGATGAGGATCATACGTATCATTCATACTATATTTACAATTATTATAAATTAAATGATATAAAATAGAAAAAAAAAGATGAAAAATAATAAATCAATAAAAAATATAATTAAACTTAATTAACTACGAATAAAATAAAATCTATAAATAGATGTTAATTGTTTCATTGTTTAAATGTATATAGAGATGTACGGAACACAATAAAGTCAGTATTTTACAGCAGTCAAAGCTTGTCTAATCTTATTTTAACATTTTGCTTTCCCCGATACTTAAGTTATATATATATATATATATATA
>NW_027109349.1:0-338 GCF_000696795.3 Halyomorpha halys
ATTTTCGAAAACCTTAAGACGCTGTTTATCTTTTAGTGTAACAAGCCACGTCATCCATAAAGAACAGAGGGAAGGATAATAGTTTTGTAAATTCTAATTTTTAAATTTTTCGGTAGAAAGCGCGATTTAAGCAGTTTCGAAATCCTACTAGTGCTCATATTTAAGCAAATTTACTACTTTACTTGGCAGACTAATTTTGACTAGTAATTATCCATAGTTTTTATTAAAGTAATAACAAATTGGGGAGAAATTACTGCCTTTTTTAACCTCAACCCTTGTACTATACGGATATTAGAATAATTGGTGTATAACTTTACACACTAGGTATTTCAGGGTAA
>NW_027109349.1:4028-4791 GCF_000696795.3 Halyomorpha halys
AAGTTGAAAAACTTATTTATTAGTGCTAACGTTTCAGCCAGAATTTCTAGCCTTCATCAGGGCTAAGAACAAAATACAAGATAACAACCAATGAACAGTATAGTGTTAAAATACATGAATAGTTCAAGTGTTAAAAGAAGATAAGGGAGCGCGGGTAGCCCCGGGGTAAGGCGCGTGGCTACTAACTCCACTATAGTTAATAAATATATGAACAAATTGAAAATTGTGAGAATGAAAGTGAAAATTGAAGTAATGAAAGAAGTAGGAAATAAAACGCATATATAGGTAATCAAATAAGTAAGTTAAATACCAGGATTAAGTAAGTAAAAATATAAAGTTATATAATGCAAAAGAAACAAAGAAGTATGAATATTTAAATAATATTATAGATTATAATGATAATTTAAAAATTAAAGTTATGGAAAAAAAAAAAGATAAGGAAAATATATGTAACTAATGAAATGTGTAAGTAAAATGCTAGAGTAAAGACATAAAATATAAAGTTAAATAAGAAAAGTTAAGTAATTAAAAAATATGACAATAATAAAATGTGGTGAATATAATTAATAACGTGTATAAGGAAAATAATAAAAGAATAGAGAAGGAAAATGGGATAAAATTTTTAAAAAACTTTATGTAGTTCTGATCTAAGTTTGTGTCTAGTGTGACAGAATAAATTTAATTATATTATTTCAAAATTTTTCGAGACCAGGTAATATTTATCAATTAATTAATTTAATATCCAAAACAGTCTCAACACTAT
>NW_027109349.1:8201-8845 GCF_000696795.3 Halyomorpha halys
CGAAAAAACATGAATAGTACAAGATCCGGTAAAAAAAAGTTAGTTATGAAAATTATGTATAATAACTAGTCAAAATTGATAAGTCTGCCAAATATAGTAGGAAGAATAATCATATCTTTGAAATTGCCTACAACACAAGAAAACCTAAGATGACATCATTTAAAGTACAGTACATTTGCCAAAATGTGAGCTGTAATTACGTTAAATAGTTCCCGAGATTTATTTATTTTTTTAAAAAGCAATATTTCATGAAATATATACTGAAAAAATCAGTAATTAGTGAATTTATTGTGGGAAATCTTATAAACGTTTATGATGTTCATCTTCAAAACAGTAGTAGTTTTCATGATATTTGACAACATTAAGTCACAAAATGTAAATTTATAGTTGTCGGATAAAAGGTATGATTTATAAAAAAACTATATTTCAGGAACCACCAGATAGAGATGTCTATTAGCACTCAAATTAATTGGCTTTTGAGATTTAGTTTTCTAAAAATAAATTTACAATTTTTTTAAGAAATTTAAAAACCTATATCTCGGGAGCTATTGAACGTAAAAAGTTTTTTTAATTATATTACTTCAGTTTCATGAGACAAGGTAATTATTTATTAAATAAATCAAAACTTGTATCCTTTTTTGTCT
>NW_027109350.1:0-4460 GCF_000696795.3 Halyomorpha halys
TGCAGGGCATTCTTTTATAAATTTTAATAAATATAAAATTAATTCGTAGTCACACTACCTTTATTTTACTTTTTATTATTACTCATTTTATTTATTCATTATCAAGTTTATTTTTTTTTCTATTTTCTTCTCTCGTCCCTTTTCCAAATACACTTGTTTCTTTTTACTATTAACAATTTACAGTGCAATTGTTTGTTTTATTGAAGTGTACCAATATCATTATTTTTTTTATTAATTTTACTTTTCTTTTTTATTAAGAAGCATTATTCTTATCTATTTTTTTTCTTATTTTAATAATAACATTGTTTATTGTTAGGGATGTCTTTTGTACGAGACTATACCCCCCCTCCTAATTAACTGTTAAACAAATTTATATATAATATAACGGTTATATCAACCATGTAAGGCCCACCAGGCCAATCCTTTATAAAACAAAATAAAATTAAATCATGGAAGGAATAGTATCTGGTTCTGGCCAAATCGGCACAACATAGGACATTGAGGTCCTGATAGATGACTTGATTCGTGACAAAGTAAGGAGCATAAAGGATGTTACGAAGGACTTTGGACTGTAAGGATTGGATTCTGGAGGAATTTGATGGTTTATTCGAGCCCCAATGCTCAACTCCGTATGTCCCGATAGGTCTTATAATAGTCATGTAGATCAGTCTTTTGTAACGGATTGGAAATTTAGACCGGTTGTCTAGTAAATGTTGTAATTGTCGGAATCGACGAGCAGTTTCTTGTCTTATCAGTCTTGTTTGAGGATTCTATGTGAGATGTAATATTAAAATTAAGCTTGTTGTTGATGATGGCTGGATTGGCAGAAATGTTTGACATGTATTATGTTTTACTAAAGAATTTTTAGACAATTTGAATTTTTTTTTTTAAATTAATAAAGTATTTATGTTTTAATCTGTATTTATTCTAAATTATTGTTTTTAATTTATTTATTGTTGGTGTTAATTATCCGGTGTGAACTGGTGAGTGATAATTTATAAAGCTATATTTAATTATTAGGACTACATCTGGACAAGCGACAAACATGGAATCCTCATAAAAAAATGAAAATACAGGAAACTGCTCATCGATTCCGACTATTATAAAATTTACTAGAAAAACGATCTAAACTTCCAATTCAAAACAAGAGACACATCTACACGTCTATAGTAAGGCTTATCTGGAAGTACGGAGTTGAGCTTTGGGGTTCTTCTAAACCATCTAATTCCTCTTGTATTCAATCCTTACAGTCTAAAATCCTTCGTAAAATTCTATAGTCATTCATTAGGACCTCGATGATCAATATGTTACCAATTTGGTCAGAACCAGATACCAATATTTCCATGATAATCTTTCCAACTGCCCGAACCTCCTACTTTTTTCTAACCTAGCTTCTCCATCATGGCCTGATAATCCTCCTAGGCGTCTGAAAAGAAGGTGGCCTTGAGATCTTCTCCTCTATAAATATCATTGTAGTTCTGTCAATGAATAGATTCTCCACATGTTTGTATCATGTCATTTTACAACTTATAGCAAATTTACTGGTTGTATATATTTTTATACAGTTGTAAATAACAATAAATAAAGTATTTGAAAAAAAGTTGAAGTAAGTTAAGTTTTTTGTTTATTCTTTACTATCTCCAAAACTGAGATAAACCTATGGATTTCTTGTATATCAAAGATAAGGAAATCATATGCCATTCTAAATTATTCTTTTCCCTAATATTTGTTTTATAATTATAACATTTAGTTTTTAATATATCTGATCGGTCGGGTGATGTTTTCAATACAGCTTCGGTAGCAAAAAACAGTTTAGTCCATTCTCCGAACACAATTCTAATTAATATTTCGTTATCGTCGGGAAAATATGTTTACATGAACTGAATTTGAAGCTTATTGGTTCTACGAATATGGATCCAATTTTCCTTGTTGCATTACTTTCACCATCTAGGAAACAGTTTGTGAAAACATTGTTTTAAATTATAAAATATTGATTTTTCTCAATACTTTTTTTTATGTAAAGTGTTTCGTTAGAAACACGAAACGTTGAAAACAATTAATCAAGAATTTTTACTTTTTGGATTACAATTTTATTTTTAATATTTATTTGAATCTTAAACCAGAACAATCAAACAACGTAAATATAAGTTGTTGTTTTTTTTAATATCTAATAAAAACAAAAACCTGTATCGCTACAACCCATGATAGATCAGGGCTTCCTTACGTTGTAAGGATACTGTTTCTTATACATTGGTTGAGCAAGGAGGTGATTTGTTCATGATCATGCTCAACTACCAGATTTTTCACCGATTAAAATCCACTTAATGGGGCTGCCCGAACCCACCCGACTGCAGTAACAGAATAAATAATAATGTGCTACAGCCGTATTCGACCTATATTCGAATATAGGTCCTTGGAGCACAATACCTCTCTCAATGGGTCACACAACACTCCATTTGAACATTATACACATTTCAAAAATTGCTTTTAGTATTTTTCAATTTCCCTAGTTTTTTTTATAGGTGGGTCTAGGTACTGTTTAAAATTATTCAATAACATTTGATTTAAACCATTTTTTGTCTCATTAATTAAACTGTGTTAAAATTAATCGAAAAAAAAAGAATAGTAGCTCAGTTAAATGTTAGACTTCCGCTAAAAAATTTTTACTTGTTTTCGTTTTAGTAAATCGTTTTCTTCACCCTTTCTTTCGGCTTTCTCTAGTTGTGTCACTGTTCTAGTAGTGATTCGATAAGACAGAGAGGTATCTCGAAGGCAATCAAAGTATTCTTCCCTAAATCAGAAAATCATGAAACTTTTCCCGAATTTACTCTTTACATTTAATTATACTAACACAATTATTGAACAGGGTTTTACCAATCGAAAGTTTTATTATTATATTTGGTTGCTACTATCTTCGATGGATCTTTTATGGTGTGTAACTCACCTAATGTTGTTACAAACCATGGTTTTCATGGGGTTTAGCTCAATAGCCAGTCTCCTTAGGGTCAATTCGGCAATGTCCTTCTCACCAGCTTACTCGGGTTCAAGGACAGTTATGAATTGGTCGTTGGATTATGTCGGTCTCGGCTCACGAGGCCCTAAATCTCTCGAAGCCGGCAGTCACTTGACCAACCTCCAGGAAAGATACAGGGAATAGGGTACTGCAGCAGATGCTGGTAGGGTCATCATCTACGTCATAGTGAGCTGCCTCCAGTAAGCCATGGGCCTCACAAAGCCGAAATGAGAAAAAGGGGCAAAGTATATTTTTCCAGCTAGAGTAGATATTCATATTGAAGGGTCACTGATCCAAGTACTGACTACCCTCGGCGTTCCTCTACTAATTAAACCACTCAACCACCTTATCCTCCATATTTATTTTTACCTTTATAACAAAAAATATGAAACATACACGTTATAAAGACGTACTTTTTTCATAAACAACGGTTAAATAAAGAATGATGTGATCTGTATTTACATTAATCCACCTGATATCCTCTTTGTATCGAGGCTGGGTGCCATCTCGATAAATCATAAAGATGTGATGTAGAAAACTACATTTTCTGTTGTTCATGAGCTATACATCGACTCAGTGGTTAGTTCTCTTGAACCTAGGGCAATCGCATACCAGGAACCAATTAAGAATGATCCTGAAAAAAAAGCCGAAGATTTCCTTCCAATCTGCATTTCATTTGAACGATCAGTAGAGAGAACAATAGCTTTACATTGCGACCTCCCCCTAAGAGAGAGGGCTGTTCAATAGCCCTATTATATTCAACAACCGCCTCATTTAAATTCCTCGCCCACTCCAAAGTAGACAATTAAAACCATTTGGATGGTTATTTTCGGCCTGTGTAAATTATTTCCAAGTCACTCAAAACGTAGGACCAGCTGACAATTTCGACCTTATTAATTTTTTAGTGCCTTGCAGACCGGCTGCCGCTCTGTTCATGAATTATGAAACGCAAGGCCTTCGAGCCACCACTTTCTGTACAAGGCTTCATAAAGAAGACTACAACCCTTCAACGGTCTAAAAAACTGTTTAAAGAAAAAAATACTCAGATCTTTTATAATTTTACGTAAAATTTCGAAGATGCTGTAAGCAAAACGGTTCAATGTAATGACTTAGTTTATGCATATACAACATAAAACACCTTCGACGTCGAACGGTTTGCTTAAACGTAAATTACTTAATACTTGCTGTATCCTCTCGTCAATTGAAAATATAGATGCAAGCATTTGATTTATAAGACTAAATTAAGGTTAAATTATATCAATTAATATTAAGATTAAAAACTTGTGTATGGTTGTAAAATCTGGGTCCCAGCATCCTGTTTCAATCGAAAAAAATACAGTCGTTTCAAGATTTGAAAAATTTCGGTGGGTGTCCCGTAGATTATGAGGAACAATAAACTACAATTGAAATCAAAAGATGAATTCTTCACAAAATACAGTTATAAATT
>NW_027109351.1:0-449 GCF_000696795.3 Halyomorpha halys
AACAGAAAGTGTAGAGATTATATATACATTTTATTATTTGAAAAATACCAAACAACTGACCAGTTAGTTGGTCACAGAACTTAATTCATATCAGCCCTGACGAAGCCCTGCAAAGTGGAGCGAAACCTTGGTTAAAAATAAATAATTTTCTTTTACTATTTTGACCTTTATTGACCGTCACCCGGACTATCTTCTTACAAAGAATTGAATACTTGATAATTATTGTTCTTAATAATTACTTGATGTATACTAACTTAATTTGTTCAACTTCTTTGCCACGTTGTTCCCTGTTCAGTTTTTAATATATTTTTATGATGCTCTGCTTGTCCTATAAAATTTGGCTCCTTCACACTTCATTCATTAAGACTTCCTCAAAATCTATCTTGAGGAACGTTCGTTAGTGCAACGAGGAACAGACTGGTCAGAGGTGCGGTTCTGGAGCAGACTGA
>NW_027109351.1:6379-6792 GCF_000696795.3 Halyomorpha halys
CTTCATCAGGGCTATAGAACAAAAGATCAGTGGTCACTGGTTTTATATTTTTCTTTTAAACTATAACTTGACTTCTATTTTTATCATTGGTATTTTATATCAACTGTTGTGTCATAACGGTCTTTCTTGACAGTTACGTTTCTAGCGAATCCTTTGTCCGTAGCTCACTCTGGCGAGCCTTTCTAAAAGTCAATCAGACCTACCTTCTACGCCATAACGTTAGTCTCCTTTCTCGTTCTCATATTTGTTACATTATTCTTTTCCCATTGCCCATATTCTACCTTTTTTATATTTTTAAGTATAGGTATATAAGTTAATATTCACACTGTAATTCAGATATAAACCACTCACTATTTTTCATTGTCTGTCATATTGTTCAATTTCTAGATTCAATTTATTTATTTATTTTTTCA
>NW_027109351.1:9846-10596 GCF_000696795.3 Halyomorpha halys
TTTTCTTATATTATTTTTTAGTCTCATCTGTTTATTCTTATGTTACTCACTTTCCACCACATTAATATTTTTTAGGATTATTTATTTTCATAATTATCCTTAATATTCCAGTAATTCTAATTTTTGTTCCTCGTACTTTTATTTTTTCTCACGTTCACTTACTTTTTTCATTTTTAAATATAAGAAGATGGTCGGGGTTGCGGTAAAAAAAAAAAGAACAAACAGTTTAAAACTATTTTAATGTCCGACGTTTCGTCCCACTTTACTGGGCTTCATCAGGGCTAAAAAGATACAGAAAAAAAAACTGGGAATATTACAACAATAAGATACTTTAAGCTAGGATAAATATTATGTAAAAATAAAGTGATAAGAAATTACATATAAATAAAAGGAAGGAAGACATAAAATAGTATCAGTATAAAATAAACTTAAATAAACAATGATAAGAATAAAAAATAAGTAACAATGGCAAGAGTAAAAATACGTATAATATACAGTTAAAAAAGAATAGGAAACGACGTAAAACAAAAAATAATACGACAAAAAAAGAAGAAAAAGAAGAAGAAGAAGAAAGTAAAGATTGAAAGAATAAATATAAATAAAAATAATAATAATGATATCAAATGAGCAAAGAACAAATCAAGACCATCTACCTGTTCAAAGCAAAAGGTTTTCTTCATGTGAAATAAATTATTTTGTGGCAACTTTAGTTGGTTTCTTTCATTTTTCGCTGTCATAAATGTGATTCTC
>NW_027109352.1:0-1305 GCF_000696795.3 Halyomorpha halys
AAAAAAAAAGTATTTATTTCTTTCCTTATCGTTGTATACCGTGTTTCATTATAACTTCTACACCACTACAACCCATGATGAGTCAGGAGTGCAGTACATTCTAAGGAAGTACTGTTAGAGGAACGGTTGTGCAAGGAGGTGATTTGGTCTGAACTATTGCATCCACTTTATAAGTGGTTCCCGTTTATAGGTGGTTAACGGACGGATCCCGAACCCACAGGGATGACTCATGGCGACTTTAACAAAATAAATAATAGATTCATTTTTATTAATATATTCTTGTTTGAGAGTGGTTTAGTTTATTTAAAAACAAATTTGATCCTTTTTTTCTCAACTTTATTCATTACAAATCTTCCAACGTTTCGACGCTCAGGTCATTTTCAAGGATACCTTCATTTTGATGCCATTTTCTTTTTTAAAATCTTAAAAATGCAGGCTAATTGCCTTTGTCCTATATAACTTTTTCTATATAATTCCTTCTTACATTTAAAACTTTTACAATCCACTTCTCTTCTTTCTTTCATTTAAGAATAATTAAAATTCATTCACTGTTTTAAGGTTGCAAATGTAAATAAAAGAAAGAAGAGAAGTCTATATAATTCCTTCTTAGATTTAAAACTTTTACAATCAAGTTTTAAATTTAAGAAGGAATTATATAAAAAAAGTTATATGGGACTAAGGCAATTAGCCTGCATTTTTAAGATTTAAAAAAATTGAAAATAACCTGAGGGATGGAAGGTTTGTAATGAATAAAATTGAGAAAAAAAGGATCAAATCTGTTTTTAAATAAAATAAATAATTATCTGTCACAGCCGGATTCGATTCCCGGTCCTCGGAGTTAGTATCACAGTCCCTTGCCACTGAGCCACGCCGCTCCCCTGTCCTTATAGCTGTTTAAAATTAATTAGTAACAAAATATTTTTATCTTTGATATTTTCACACTTCCACTGGTATTCTTTCATACGACGCGGGTCCGGCGGGGAAAGATTGCCTTTTTTGTGTTATTATCTCCTGTCGAGAGATTGTGACATGTCGTACATCGACCAACCTACTGGCTATAATTGTCTGTTTGAAAAGTCAGATAAGTAAGGCTACCACGGAGGGTGGGAGTGGAGGGTTTCAGGCCGTTTTTCAATTTCAGGCGCTTTTTTAAATATTGCTCGATTAAACTATCTTAAATTCTCCTCTTCCCGTTTTAAGCTAAAATTTTAAAAGTGATATAGGACCGTCGCTCCCGGGGGGTCTTAACGGGGCGGGTCCGGCGGGGAAGGATCGCCTTCCACACTACCACTGCAGTTAAGTTCA
>NW_027109352.1:2655-3335 GCF_000696795.3 Halyomorpha halys
TGTTCAATAACGTTATTTGATGTACCCTTTATTTCTTTAACCATTCGGTAAAGTCAGGAAAACGTGATATAATGCATTTACTTGGTTGTAGTTATTGAATATGGTTGATACTATTTTAAAATTTGACGTAGTTATATCTCATTTTTAATGGTACAATATTTTCGAGAATCTACCCATTTGTAGAACTCCGATAGCATTTCTAGAGTAGAAAGTCTCAAGGACATCTTCTTTTCAGACGTCTAGGAGGTTTGTCAGGAATTGAAGAGCATGCAAGATTAGAAACGAGTCTTCTTGGATACTTATGGACTTTACCATGGTTCGATATCTGGTTCTGGCCAAATGGGTAATATATAGAACATTGTGGTTCTTATAAATGAATTTATTTGTGACAAAATTAGGAGCATTGAGCATTTTAGGAGGGATTTTGGATTGCCATACCCTGCATGTCTAAATAGACCTTATTATAGTCATGTAAATGAGTTTTCTGTAATTAATTGGAAGTTTTGACCGTTTGTATAGAACAGTTTTCTGTATTTTCAGTCTTGTATGAGGATTCCAAGTTATTCGCTTGAAATTAGAAACCTTATCACAATATTAAAAAATAAAACAGAGAATTGTTTTTACATTGTTTATTACCTTTATTACAATGTTATACTCAAGTGCATACTTGCTACACTCAA
>NW_027109352.1:3385-4181 GCF_000696795.3 Halyomorpha halys
TTTATTACAATGTTATACTCAAGTGCATACTTGCTACACTCAAGTACACGCTTTTAAATCAAGCATTTAATTTAAACGTCGTATTTGGAAGGGTGGCAGGGGTGTATGTTGTACAAAAACCGTGTTTTATCAATTTTTTGACTTATAAAATGAAAACTATAGGCTTTAATGAAAAAGCAGTTTAGTTCAAAATTATAAAACATTTAATTTCCTACGAATGTCATATAACGCAGTACTCTGTGAGTTCAAATTCCTCCAGGATCAATCAATATTTATTTTGCGGACTCCCTAGGATTGAATCTTTGCATTCTGCATACATTTTTATTGACTTCAGCCAATTCAAAAATTCAAAAAAATTGGAAAGGCACATTTACCAACAAAAAACAAACTTCGGTTCCATACTACCACAGTTTCCTCTATTTTCCAAGAAGGAGTGATTTGAAATAAAATAATTTATTTACAAATATTATTTTAACATTAATGCTTGGTAGCTTCTCTGGTACGAATGTTGAAAAAAAAAAACAAGGAATAGATAATCACTGGAGTCCCTCAAAAAAACTTCGCAATCCTCAGGCATGTTTTAAAATACAAATAACCAAACCCCCTTTATTGGGCGGTCGATTTTCTTTATATTATTAAGAATGGAAAGAAAAACTTTATTCATTTTTGATATATTCCAAATACATTGATCTTCTTAGAGAAAAAAAAAAGTATTTATTTCTTTCCTTATCGTTGTATACCGTGTTTCATTATAACTTCTACACCACTACAACCCATGATGAGTCAGGAGTGCAGT
>NW_027109353.1:0-1312 GCF_000696795.3 Halyomorpha halys
ATAGTAGTATACCTATAGTAGTATACTTATAGTAGTATACCTATAGTAGTATACCTATAGTAGTATACTTATAGTAGTATACCTATAGTAGTATAGGTAGCTACGTCCCCATGAAACAAATAGTATTATCACTCCTTGTTGAGTCCATTAATAATTCATCACAAGGTAATGCCCGGGTAAACCATTTACTGTAATAGGCACAATAAATTAACCCCAATTTATCAGCGCCTAAAAAATATTAACTAAGAGAGTT
Source organism: Halyomorpha halys (assembly GCF_000696795.3). Classification (NCBI taxonomy): domain Eukaryota; kingdom Metazoa; phylum Arthropoda; class Insecta; order Hemiptera; family Pentatomidae; genus Halyomorpha; species Halyomorpha halys. The sequence goes on from NW_027109353.1 coordinate 254, forward strand.
GACGACACGTCATTAATGAGGGAACCTTTGGAATTGTTCGCTCAAGAAGACATGCCTTGTTTGACATGATCGAGATAAGAGAAGCTCTGATGTGTTCAGGTACGAATTACGCAACTTGGCACCTGCCTGATAAAAAGAGTATTGTGCAAGTGATAATTTTTTCTGTTTGATAAGGACGGATCAGTCTGGGTCCTGTATCGTCTTCGAGAGGGCATGTTTATTTTGCGCCTCTCCACCATCCACCTAGGGCCATTGCACCATCAGATATAATAAAATAAATGATCATGTAGCCAACTAATGAATCAAATAAACCAATAAAATAAATAATAAAAAAAAAATAGGCAGGATATTCCAGAAGTGATTGAAATTATTTTTTTCATTAGTATGAATGTGTGATGAAGTGTTGGTTGTGGACATTCAGATTTAAATATAAATTACTAACCCTTTTTAGAAAAAGGTACAACAGTGGGTGTTCTGTGAGCGATTATCAGTTTTTTCAACGTTTCCAGTCTTCTCAAATTTCATCAACATCAATATTCAATAAGTAAGTATTCTTTCTCCGCATTTCTGACTTTTTTTAATCTATATTTTGTCTTCTTTTAACTATTTTTTTCAGGCTGGTATGTTATTTTTTATGTATTTATACCTTGATAGTTGCTAAAAACTTAGCAACTGATATAACATATTTTATATACTTGTAATAAAAATATATCTTATATGTTTTAATAATATTGATTTCATCGTTAAGCATAATGTATGTATTTATTTATTCTATTAATACAACTATTAGGCTCTTCAATATATATTATCGTAAAATTTTGTTAGCATACTATTGTTAACATATATATTTTTAAAAAATTCTAATTCTTCATCAGAATAGCATATTTCTTGGATATGGATAAAGATATTGGATATATGGAGAAAGAAAAAATATACGATTAAATAAGGATTTAGGACTTTCCGAACAAAGGAAACATGCAATTTACAGGAAGAAGATGAAATTTGAACACAGAAATACAATTGTCTTTTATTGTACTATTTCAATAGGATATATATACA
>NW_027109354.1:0-1611 GCF_000696795.3 Halyomorpha halys
GGACAAGTAATAACCTATTGCTTATTGGTGTTTATATCATTCTTTACATTCTTCATTCCAAAATCGTTCAATTTTGGTTTATTTTTTAATCCATTATAAGCATAATTTAAAACTGTAGTAAACACCACTATCTCCTGGTTTATTCTGTAACAACTTAGAGCCCCGCTAACCACTATGGATCAACATGACGCAATCTGCTAGCTAACACATGAATTACTTCTGTCATCAGGCAAACACCGTATATCAATATTTGTACTATTTCTTGTTTATGCTTTAGTTTAACATATGTGACAGCCATTTAATATATTGTAATATTCATAAATGTATTATTTGAATTAATAAAGATCTTACACATAGCATCTCTCGATGGTGTTTAATAGCCCAAAGAGTTGTATAAGCACAAATTGTTAAACTTCAGTGTGAATTACGCCTTCAGGGAATTCTTCTCTTTAGGAGGCAGTGAGTAACAATATACAAAGTGGATTAGTATATTTTAGTGCTATTTTTGGAAATTTATATTGGAATTTTATTTCACTCTTCCTTCTCTGGATCTCTTCTCCTTCCTAAACCTTGTCTACCTTTCATATGGACCTACAGCTAGTTCCTTTAGGACTTACAATCCCCTTTATGAACGATAAGGTTCCTTCCCTACGGATTAAATTTTCCTTCCTGTGAGGATTTGCAGCTAGTACCCGTAAGACTCAGCTTGTCAGTTCATCTCCTAACCAGCTACCTAACCTGTATGAAGGTTTTTGAAATCAGATTTCTATACAACAAAAGATACTCAGTACCCCTTACAGTTAATAATTTTTTTTAAACATTTACAATACTGTTTTATACAATATACAATTTTTTTTGTTTTATTTTTTTCCAGGTTCTTATTCAAAAGAAGATGTGGACCTCATGACTGAAGTTTTGAGTAACAACCTTATCACTATGCCTGTTACCTTCGCTGTGAGGGCAGCGTTTGCAGCACGGTCTGTTGAAAGAATGGTTGCTCTCGTGGAGACATCTCCACCGGGCTCAACGCTTACCATTTGGTCTAGTGTCGCAAGTGATGTTATTGATGTTGCAGGTATTGATAAAAAAATTGTTTTGAAATGAAATACATAGGTTATAGTTAATAATGAGGTGTTAATGATTATCCGTTGAAGAAGATGGTCGTGGGTGCAGTTAGCAAAGATACACAAATAAACAAAACTTATTTATTAGTGTCGAAGTTTTGACCTGAATTTTAGGCCTTCATCAGGGCTGAAAAAACAAAATGAGATAACAACCTTAATTCAGAGAAACATAAAAATAAAAATAAAATTTGAAAACTCGGAAATATACATAACAATAAATTATGTTAATAGTAGTTCATTGATTCTAATAAAAGATGAAATATAATATTATAGAAGTAAGAATTATATAAAATAAATGATAAAAAGATTTTTAAAAAATTTACAGTATTCAAGTAAATAAAGAAATAAACATAATGAAAGGTCCAATGTAATTGGTGAGTAATGGAATTAACATAATAAAGAAATGTAAGTAATATCTAAAAATAATGAAAAAGTATTTAAATCAACACAATGAAATTTATGAAAAAAAAAAACGGAATAAATGATA
>NW_027109354.1:3409-4889 GCF_000696795.3 Halyomorpha halys
AAAATAGTTATTTATGTTTATTTTTTTGAATTTTTTTTGCACCATTTTCCTAATACTTTCTATAATCTGAACATCCCCTATTACAGCGGGTAGGGGCTCAAAAAGAACCTTTGCTAGCCCAACTGTGAATAGAAATGAAAAAAAAAGAAATAAACTGCTGAATTCGGTTATTATTGTACTTTAAATAATTGAACTTAATAAACTGTAAAACAAAATATACAAACATGTTAATGAGAAAAACAAAAAAAACTTAACCCAATATAAGACTATTAAAAAAAATTAAATTAAGGTTGAACAAAAGAGAGAAAAAAAGTCTTTATGTCACCATGGGTGATTGACAGAGCTCCTGCTGTGGATAGGTTATGTCCTCGTGATGGTAGATTCAGAAAAGAGGTACGTCTGCCCGCCTTGTCCTTTTGTGGGAGGAGACGACATAGTCTGCCCGCCGGGGCAAAAATAATAAGACGACAGAGATGGCAGAATGCTGGCTACTATGAGTGCATAGTAAGGACGATGTATGTGCACACAATGAGACGCTAAAGTGTCATCTGTTCATTAGCCATATAAATATTAACAACCGAGAGTAGTTGTTTTATTTTTTAACATAATAAAAACCATATTTTCATATAATTGATTATTGGACCATATGTTGGCTGCAACACCCTCTGTACCAATTAGTTTGGATTACCGATATTATTCTGTATTAAAATCTTCCAATAAGAGAATCTTAATTGTAAGAATTTAACTGTTTTTTTGTTTGTTTTTTAGCTCTTGGTACACTTATTGATCAAGTTGGTACTGACAAAGTTTATTTGGATCTTCCGGGTGAAATCATCAGTCACTTGAACCACTCTAAGAAAACCAACAAGTCTACGACCTTTGTACCATCGTTACCAATGACTTTCCTCGCATTGTTCTTCACTATTTTCGCATATTATTTTTTATAAAATAATATTGTAAATATTTCCTTTTATTTTAAGGGAATTTTACAAATTAAAAAACTGTGTACCAGTTAAATTAGATCTATTTAAAAAAGTTCCTATTTGGAATAATTTATTGTTATTAATTAATTTTAGAAGAATGGCCTGTGATTAAAAACATGTTATATTTTCAAAATCAGTTTTATTTATTGTAAATAGTGTAGTTTGATTCGTATCATACCTGTTGTATTCATTTTTTAAAAAAAATTGTGTAGTATCGTCAATTTTATATTAATTTTATCTCAATGCCTGTAGTTGCGTTTAGATGATGAAATAAATCACTAGCACCAATATTTAGATTATGATTATGTAAATAATGTAATATAGATTATAGCATTAATCTTTGTTTCTTTTATATTTTATTAATTGGAAACGAAAAATAATAGATTTTTTTATATGAAACATTTTAATTATAACATTTATCATAATACTGTTGTATTAAATGAATAATTTATTATGAAGCTTTGTCTTTATTATCACTATAACATGAAAAAAAAAAA
>NW_027109354.1:6019-6908 GCF_000696795.3 Halyomorpha halys
AGAATTATAAAGAGGTAACAACTTGTAGGAATGAGAACCTGATAGCTGCGCGGGCTAGGGCTTGGATAAGGGTCCCAGAGCGCTTGGTTCAGAAGATTGTGGGTTTGATTCACACCTGGGCTGGTCAATATTTATTTCATGATGGCCTCGAGAAATGAACCTTAATATTCCCACTCTAGGACTTTGTAGGTCCTGAAATGGAGGACTTAAAGCTAAAAAAAAATTGTAGGAATTAATTTACAATTTCTGGCAATCACAGAACCTCGAAGCCAATGATGGTGCTATTTAATTATTAAATTAAAAAATAATTATAGTCAAGTGATTAGATTTTTTAAATTTCCTTCTTGATAATTTTCTGAGGCATAGACCTATTATCATAGCTTTTGTGATATTTATTTTTAAGAAATATCATATTTTTTAAAGTGATATATATGACTAAGGAGTAATAAAATGAATAGAGTGCCTAATTACTGTATTATTTTTATTGGATGATCGTGTGTAATATATAAAAAGAAGATAGTTCAAATGCCGTAAAAAAAACCAAAAAAAAAACTTAAATATAATTAATCTATTAAATGTGTGCCAACATTTTGCCCCAATTTGCAGGGCTTCATCAGAACTAAAAAAGATACAAACAACTAAAATAAAGTAACAAAATCAAAGAATAGATAACATGAAATAAAATTACACTAAGGTATGGCTGATTACAAAAGGTATTAGACAATTAATGAAAACGGAAATAATAACAAATAAAAGAGTAGATAAAAAAGAAATTTAAAAATATAGTATACATTAAAAGACAGAAAAAGGGGAAAACTTATCTTATATTTCGTTTTAATTTGTTATTATTTCCGTCTTCATTTATTGTCAAATACTTTCTATAATTCTT
>NW_027109354.1:8727-9342 GCF_000696795.3 Halyomorpha halys
CTACATAAAGCAACTACTACTTGATTTTTCACACATATTATTTTTATTTGTTTATTATTTTTTTTATTAATAAACTTTCAATTACTTATCTTTTGGATAAATTCTTACTATGCCTGTGTTATAAATTACCTTCTTATACATAAGGAGAAGATGGTTGAAAGTGCGGTCAGGATATAACAAAAATAAGTTGGAAAAACTTATTTAATAGTGGCAACGTTTTGGTCAGAATTTCCAGCTTCCATAGGGACTAAGAACAAAGAGCAAGATAACAACCAATGAATAACATCTTTAATCATTCTGTATATATTTTTCTTTTTTTATTCATTGGTTGTTTTCCTCGTTCTTAGCCCTGATGAAGGCTTGAAATTTTGACCAAAACGTTGATACTATTAAATAGGTTTTTCCAACTTATTTATGTTATAACCTGACAGCATTCCCAACCATTTCCTCTTATATATTATCCACAGACAACTATCTTATCATTACCTTCTTATTGTATTATTTGTAATCTTTTTTATTTTCTTATTATACTGTTTCTGTTTTTTAGCTTTTATACATGGTTGTAATCTCATTATGTTTTTTAGCCCTGATGAAGGCATAAAATTTAGGCTGAAA
>NW_027109354.1:9392-10014 GCF_000696795.3 Halyomorpha halys
AATTATTTTTTATTATTTTACATAAAGCAACTACTTGATTTTTCATACATATTATTTTTATTTGTTTATTCATTTTTTTTCAATTACCTATCTTTTGGTTAAATTCTTACTATGCCTGTGTTATAAATTACCTTCTTATATATAGGGAGAAGATGGTTGAAGGTGCGGTCAGAGAATAACACAAATAAGTTGGAAAAACTTATTTAATATTGCCAACATTTTGGCCAGAATTACCAGCTTCTATAGGGGCTAAGAACAAAGAGCAAGATAACAACCAATGAATAACATCTTTAATCATTCTGTATATATTTTTTCTTTTTTTATTCATTGGTTGTTTTCCTAGTTCTTACCCCTGATGAAGGCTTGAAATTTTGGCCTAAACGTTGATACTATTAAATAGGTTTTTCCAACTTATTTGTGTTATAATCTGACAGCATCCCCAACCATTTCCTCATATGTATTATTCACAGTCAACTATCTTATCATTACCAACCTTCTCATTGTATTATTTGTAATCTTTTTTATTATCTTATTATACTGTTTCTGTTTTTTAGCTTTTATACATGGTTGTAATCTCATTATGTTTTTTAGCCCTGATGAAGGCATAAAATTTAGGCTGAAA
>NW_027109354.1:12298-12978 GCF_000696795.3 Halyomorpha halys
TATATTTTTTTTCCAAATAATGCATAATCAATGTTTTGTGAATTTATTTAGGTAAATAACATGAACCTGCATCAAATGTTCCAGTTCCTGGTCCACATTTTCCATCTCTCAGCTACTTCATCTTGTTTCTATTAACTATAAGATCCAGTTTTCTTGCATTACCCTCCAGTGCAAGGAATGACTTAATGAAGTAAGGAGCATTGAGGATTTCGGATTGTAAGGATTGAATAGGAGAGGAATTCGAACGTTTAGTAGAACCCCAAAGTTCAACTTTGTATATCCAGATAGGCCTTATAATTTTCAAGTAGATCAATCTTTTGTAATGCGTTGGAAGTTTAGACCGTTTGTCTAATAAGTGCTGTAATAGTCGAAATCGACGTACAGTTCCCTGTATTTTCAGTCTTGTGTTAGAAGTTGAAACTAATAGCTGAAATTGTCCCGAATACAATATTTATTGATCAATGGTTCATTCATGAATAATGGACGTATCCATGTCAATTTTAACTTTTAGTTTCAACGATACCTAATTTTTTTCCTCTCTCTGCCTCTAACTATTGTTAGTTGAGTCATCGGTTTTGACTAGTAACTATATATCGTTTTCATTAAAGTAATAAAAAATATTAGGAGAAATAATTGTTTTTTTTAGACGAAAAAATACAAAATTGGCAACATTATTAGTC
>NW_027109354.1:16697-17035 GCF_000696795.3 Halyomorpha halys
CAATACGATTAGGAAAGTTCGAGTTGTTTCGGCTCTTTCCTTGCGAATCGGATGCTGCTATTTTTCCTTTATTCTCCTTTGTTATTCATAAAAATCATTTAATATTTTGTATTTATCTAGGGTTTCATATTGCTTACACTGAAAACTCTTAATTAAAAAAAACAAAAACAAATTAAAGGTACTTTCAAGGGAGATTTTCTGGATAAGACCTACGTGAGACTTAATTCTATTCAATTATACGTTGACTATTGCAACATTTACTAGACAAACGGTCTAAATTGCCAATCCATTACAAAAGACTGATCTACATGACTATTATAAGGCCTATCTAGACATAC
>NW_027109354.1:18801-19522 GCF_000696795.3 Halyomorpha halys
ATAAACTATCTCTTTATGGAGTTACCATTAAGAGATAGTTTATTTCTTTTTATACATGTTCCATGCCGTGAAAGACATACTACATATATTATAAGTTTAAAATACAAAATATTTGATTATATATAGTTAGTATGTTTAAATTTTGTGTTACCACATCTACTTTTCTGTTTTTCGTTGTATATGCGTCTCTTGTAATTTGTTAACCGCATAGTTTACGTATTTTTTTAGTTACGTTTATAAATGTTAATTCAAGTTCATTTTATATGAATACTATTTTATTTCTTCGTTCCTTTTATTTACATATAATCTTCTTTTCTCTTCTTTTTTACATAATATTTATCCTACCTTAGTTATTTTTGTAATGTTCTTAGTTGTTTTTGTATCTTTTTATCCCTAATAAAGCCATACAAAGAAACGTCAGACAATAAATAAGTGAAAACTACTTATTTTTCTATTACTTTCTTTTCGACCGCAAGCCTGATCATCATCTTCATATTTTGACAACATTTATTCTGTCTTTCTATACTTTACAAATACCTATTGTTTATTTCAGTAAACTATGAAATAGTCTTAAAAAAAAAGAAAGAAAAAAAAGTACTTTATAAAAGGAAGATTTTTTTAAAATTTAGTATTAATTATTGATTATTTTAATGAGATTTAGACCTAGCTGTTTGTAACCTATTTGTTGAAATGAATACAGTAATGAAAAAAAATAATCTGA
>NW_027109354.1:22825-23450 GCF_000696795.3 Halyomorpha halys
AACTGCTCGTAGATTCCGATTGCTACAACACTTACTTGACAAACGCTCTAAACTTCCCATTCACTACAAAAAATTAGTATACACTACAATAATCCTCTGGGGCTCTACCAAACCATCAAATTCCTCCCATATCCAATCCTTACAATCCAAAATCCTACGTAAAATCCTTTATGCTCCTTATTACGTTATAAATAAACTTATTCACAAAGATTTTAACATCCCATTCGTTGCAGAATTGGCCCAAAACAGATATGAGTCTTTTCATTCCAAACTCCTTACCCATACTAACCCATTAGTTCTTAATCTCTGATCCTGAACAATCCCTAATAATCCTCCGAGGCGTCTGAAAAGAAGATGGTCACGGGACCTTCTAATTTAAATTAATGCTTGAAGTACCACCAAGTGGTTTCTTCCTAAGATTTTCAAGTGTAAATAAAACGTTCCACAGATTTACTTATTGTATTATTTTGTACAGTTGTAAATTACATTAAATAAATAAAAAAATAAGAATAGAGCGTATTTAAAAACAATATTTTTAAAAAGGAACAAGGGAGAAGAAGAAATATGGAGAATAGGAAATGAAGAAAGTAAGAAATATTAGATACGAGAGAAAGAACTTACAGCT
>NW_027109354.1:26748-27249 GCF_000696795.3 Halyomorpha halys
CAATGGTGTTATTATTAAAAATGTTTATTTAATTTATAATCTTAAACACTTTCTTGAGACTGGTAATTTTTTTAAAAAATAAATAACTTAATTTCTATCCATTTAAGTCCGACGTTTCGGCCAATCCGCCCATCCTCAGGGACAATCTACTTAATGCAATTTTGGAATTATATAATTTAAAAACTCTAACTCCATGCAGGCTATTCTGCCCAGGTCAAAACGACAATTTCTAATTAGTCAATATTCACTTAAAACCAAAATTAAAATCACTTATCACAGTCACTATTCCTTAAAAACTTTATCACAACAATTGTTGTTTTAAGAGTTTTTAAATTATATAATTCCAAAATTGTATTAAGTAGATTGTCCCTGAGGATGGCGGATTGGCCAAAACGTCGGACTTAAAAGAAAAATGAAATATTTTGAGACTAAAATGGATAGAAATTAAGTTATTTATTTTTAAAAAAATGTTTATGTTCAATTGAGACTTTTTTCTGACTA
>NW_027109355.1:0-978 GCF_000696795.3 Halyomorpha halys
TTTTCTCTTAGTTTCAGTTCGATTCCACTCGACGATTCTATTTTTGGTTTTTGCCATTGATGAAAACATCCAAAGACTGACGATGATAGTAACTAAAGATTATAAATGGCTGACGAAAGGTTAAATTTATTTACAATGGTGTGTTTATTGTTGAAATGTCGGGAGGGGGGGGGTGCGGCAGAGTACTATTTAACATGAATTAGAGTAGAGAATCTTATTTTATTAGTCCTGATGTTTTGGCCTGAATTTCTGGTTTTCTACAGGGTTGACTCTGTGTGGATTTTCAGCTTTGAGTCAAATTTATTTATACTCTCTCTCAAAAAAAAAAAATAAATAAATAATTACACTAACTCGACTTAAATCGATTTTTTTTTTTTTTACATGTTTAGATAAATAAAATCATTGGTTTTAAAAAGTATATTAGTACAAAAATAGGATTTTGGCAATCCTCAAAAAAAAAAAAAAATTAGCAGTACAAGTTGAATGCTTTTAAATTCCAAAATTGCAGTGCATTATATTATAAAAGTCTTATATAAACATATTCTTCCTTGAAACAATTGATTTTACGTAAAAAGTAATATCGGTAATTTAAACGTATGTACATTATTCACATTAAATATCAAAAACCTTATTCCAATGGTCTCAACTTTATTTATTAAAACATATTACACTTGAAAAATCTCGGCCAATCCGGCCATCATCAACGACAATCTAATGAAATAACTGCTTTAATTATAACTTATTGTTAACAGTAATAAAACATTATTTAGGTGAAATAATGTATCATTATTATAATGACATAAAAGATAAGAAAGAGGACCCAAATGAACCAGCATTGAGGCAGCATGTATCCAGAAATAAAAATAGTTTTGATCACACGATGATTTTTCACAGAGCAAATAATACTTTTAAAAGAAGAATACTTAAAACCATTTATATATCAGAGAACATTCATTGTATATTATATATCATACCTCC
>NW_027109355.1:3534-3880 GCF_000696795.3 Halyomorpha halys
TTTAACATATACCAGATTAATATAAAAATAACAGATTGTAAAAAAAATTAAAGGAAAGACTTGACAACAGAAATTAAACAAATACATGAAAAAAAAACATTTACTTTAAAATTTAATAATTCTAATTAGTATTATTCCAAACTTCAACATTATTCACTATTGATCAAAAAGTAAGGTACAAAATGCTTGAATATACATATTTTTTATATATGTTTATATTTTATAATTTAACGGTTCTATTTGCAAGACACCAGTTCGATTCCACTCGACGATTCTATTTTTGGTTTTTGCCATTGATGAAAACATCCAAAGACTGACGATGATAGTAACTATAGATTATAAATGG
>NW_027109356.1:0-487 GCF_000696795.3 Halyomorpha halys
GATTGATATTCGTGGAATTGTATGGTAGTAAATAGAAAACAGTGACAGATGAAATAGATCGGTAACATAAGGAACATTTATGGATAGTTTTATTAGTAACAATATAAGGAGCATTGAGGACTTTACGAAGGATTTTGGATTGTAAGGATTGAATACGAGAGTTCACAAACTTAATAATTAAAATATACAAAACACCACATTAGTTACTAGATTAGTTACAAAATATACAATAGGAGAAGGTAGTATATGGAGAAAGAGAAATAATAATGTAACAAATATGAGAACGAGAAGGGAGACTTACGTTGTAGCGTAGAAGGTAGGCTTGCAACTGATTGATGTAAGAGTTTATTTGAAAATTCCGCTAGAGTGAGCTACTAGACTAAGGTTAGAAACGTAACTGTCAAGAAAGACCGTTATGACACAACAGTTGATATGAAATACCAATGATAAAAAGGTCAAGTTATAGTTTAAATGAAAAACATAAAAC
>NW_027109356.1:6846-7436 GCF_000696795.3 Halyomorpha halys
TTGACAGTTTTCAATTATATCTATAAACTAGATACACCACGTGCATTTTTTAAAGAGAAACTTTATATATAAAATTAAAGCAGACCAAAAATACACAAAATTTAGTATATTATATTTAATATCTAATCATCTTGTAACACCGTACAAGCACGCTTTAAAAAAAAAACACTTTTAAAAAATTTAATTTAAGTATTTTTTACTGTCAGGTTTGACTTTGGCCTAAGTTTTTATTTATTTATATATTTTTTTTTGTCGCAGGTTGGCAAAAAGTCATATGTAAGATGTGCACATTGTAGGATATTTTTTGTTAAAAATAATATTCATCTTTATCAAAAATTTATTTTTTTTTCCATTTTCTTTGAAAAACTTGAAACTTGGGTCAAAAAACATATATTTAGGTTTAGCAAAACGTTCTATTATAAATAAAATACACTATTTTAAATGTTTCGGGACCACTTGAGGGTTTTAAGTGAGTGTGAAACACGATTCCGTAGGAGTTAAAGTTAGCTAAAAAAAAAAAAAATATTTTTAAAAGCACATAATATTGTCATTTTTTTACTTAAAATAACTTAATATTATTCTTGGAGAAA
>NW_027109357.1:0-709 GCF_000696795.3 Halyomorpha halys
ATCACCACCTTTCAAAAATACAAAACGAATGTAATAATTAGAATGTAAGTATACTAAAGTTGGAAGTAACATACGAATATAAACTAAAAAAGAGAAATATAAATACAAAAGAAAAGGAATGGATAGTAAATATAAAATATAAAGTAATAAAATTATGTTGGTGAGAATTTAAAAAATAAAACCCGGTAAAATACATGACAGGAAAGTGAACTTCTGAAATGCAGAACGTAGAGAAAACAAGAGTTATAGGAATTTTATAAGGTTTAAGATGTGTCGGCATGTCAGGTAGATACATTCTTTATCGAATTTATTATTGACGGAATTCCTTGTTAAATTTATTTGAATGGATTTCGAAATGAGGCGTTTTTTATGGTTGGGGACAGTAGCAAGAATTGAAGTATTATCTAAGTTAAAAGCATGGTTGAGGTTTAAAGCGTGTTCTGACAATTTAGAGGCAAAAAGATTAGAAGAGTTGATAGTAGTTTTGTGATGGGAAATACGGTTTTTAAGTTGATTCTTAGTTTGTCGTCGATATAGAAGGAATTACAAGATGGGGTAGAAAAAGGAATCCAATAAAATACATTGCAACGGTATAAAGAAGAAATAGGGTCTTTTAAATTAGAGAAAAGATAGGAAATTTTGTTGTGATACTTCAAGCCAAGATGTGAGCGAATGAACTGCATCATGGATTGTAGAACTTAAATTTATT
>NW_027109357.1:4697-4924 GCF_000696795.3 Halyomorpha halys
CTAAAGCTATAAATGTTAACATGAAACATTTAATTGCCTTGTTCTCATAGTGTGTAATCAATATTCAAAGGCCAATTCTATTTTACATGAATAATAATGATCACTACAATTCATTTGTTATAACCTTTTGTAATTACCAAAAATATTGACAATAAATATTAAATAACATTTAATTAAACAATGAACATCGTAAAAATATTACTTAGCGCCCCCCTGAAAATCAATTT
>NW_027109357.1:4974-5601 GCF_000696795.3 Halyomorpha halys
GAGACTTGGTTATTTTGACTCAGAGAACCTCATTTTATTTTCCCGTTGAATACTAGAATTCGAAAATTTGCACGATTGCTTTTTATTACTATATATTCAATATACATTAAACGAAAGTAACATTAAACGTTATAAATATTTTAAATTGTTTTTCTAAATATTTAGTCTTCTTGTTATAACATCCACAAAGGTTTCTCATTAGAGCAATAGCTGCATTTTTCGGTATATCATACCTCCACCAATCCAATATTTTGGTGCAATCTTGGCACAAGGGTCCTCTGAGAGTGCGTCCAAATTATCAGGAAACAAATCCTGATGTGAATGAAGAAAACAGAGTTTTCCTTTGTACATTTCAGTTTTTGGTGCGCTTTTGCATTTACTTCACCTTTAATATTTCAAAAGTTATCTGTTTTATTTAAAACAGCTACCGGCAGCATTTTTTTATTCCTTTCCATACACACATTAATATATAACATGAAAAAATTTGGAAATACAAACATATTATTGTAGAGCAGCGACTATAACAATGTTCAAGGTATCGAGGATAAATTATATCAACTATTAGCTAGCTAACTAATGAATTTTACGGGAAGGATTCTTGAGTTCTATTGAGTAATAAATATTATA
>NW_027109358.1:0-600 GCF_000696795.3 Halyomorpha halys
CAATTATAATAAATAAACCCTACCCTATCATTTTAAGAATATTACTATTTATTTATGTAACATTTTACACATACCTAAAAATTTAAATATTTTTTTAATAGCCCATCAGAACATTATATTCATATGGTAAGCTTTATAAATAAATATGCAAATACAGACCTGTTACTAGTATCGCCTTATGGTCAATATTTCTTCTATAAGACATTTCAGAAGAATTAAAAAGTTTTTCTAACATATACGAATTTCAATAATGTCCTATACCTTTAAGTCTGAACAGAAAAAAACAAACGAAAAAAAAATCACGAAACAACGGGTGACACATTTCTCGTAAATCTGGGTCAGCATCTGTCACTATACAACACCTAAGAATTTTTATGAAGATTATTAAAACCATTAAAATAATTTTAGATAAGATAAACAAGTTGCGAAACACGCTAAGAAGATAAATATAAGTAATTTTTTTATTAAATTAAGGAATAACTGGGAAAGATTAATTATTATGTAATTTATAAATAAATACTTAAACGTATGTGAATACACAAACACTTTAATATACATAAAAGTCGATTGATTTATTATGTATTTATAATTTTCAGATTA
>NW_027109358.1:2847-3198 GCF_000696795.3 Halyomorpha halys
TTTTAATATCTATTCACCTAATTCATTAACTAAGGTTTTGTTTATTTAACAAACATACTAACACCTTTCTAATTTTTAATATAGTTATTTTAAACTACAAAATTCTAATTAAAACAATTATGAGATTTGACGTATTAATAAGCTATGATGAAAAGAATTGTAGAAGAATTACAAATATTATACCATAGTAGAGTCGGCACTCTAGATAAACCAGTTGTAAAAGAAATAGTCCTGAAAAAATATATCAGTAAAACAAAAAAAAAATTACTGATTAAGAGAAAACTATAATAAAAAATTATTTGTACCGTAAAAATAAAATAAATTAGGTACTTAATTTATTTTTTAATTATT
>NW_027109358.1:3668-4344 GCF_000696795.3 Halyomorpha halys
TTTTAATATCTATTCACCTAATTCATTAACTAAGGTTTTGTTTATTTAACAAACATACTAACACCTTTCTAATTTTTAATATAGTTATTTTAAACCACAAAATTCTAATTAAAACAATTATGAGATTTGACGTATTAATAAGCTATGATGAAAAGAATTGTAGAAGAATCACAAATATTATACTATAGTAGAGTCGGCACTCTAGATAAACCAGTTGTAAAAGAAATAGTGCTGAAAAAATATATCAGTAAAACAAAAAAAAAATTACTGATTTAGAGAAAACTATAATAAAATAAATCAGGTACTTAATATATTTTTTAATTATTCTAAATTAGTCTAATAAATTTAACTAAATCGTATGTTCATATATATCACTTATTTTATTTTTGTTTGACCCGTCGATTTGTGTTTTAACTTATTTAATCATTAAATTATTTATTTTAACTTATTTATTCTTTTTTTTTAAATCTATATATTGGTTGTTTTGTTTTTAAATTTATTTATTACATTTTTTTTGGTAAACTGATCTACTGCTGCGACCATAATGTCTTTGGTTTGATTTTACATTGCTATCTTAAAATAAATTCCTTTAATTTCTTTAACATATTGAACGTGGGTAGCGGATCACTGAAGAAGATCTGACAGAGTGAATTGGGGAGAATAAATTTGTCAATTT
>NW_027109359.1:0-2903 GCF_000696795.3 Halyomorpha halys
GCAAGCAGCTTCGTATGAGACTGTACGAAACGCGCTGATCACTCTTAGCGCACACCTACGATACACCGAAACCATCGGTCTTCTGTAGGCCTCAGTACCCAATGCATCATTCCATATCGCAGCTGCGTAGAGCAGAATGGATGGGACCACATAGGATATTAATAACCTATGGCTGTTCCTGGGTCCGCCTATGTTGGGCATTAAACGTGACAGTGCGGTGTTTACTCTAGCCGCTTTATCACTCACCCGCTGGATATGCTCTTTGAACCGGAGTCTATCATCGATTCTTACCCCGAGGTAAGTCAAAGAAGGCTTGGACTGGATCTCTTGCCTACCCACTCTCAAGGTTATGGCTTCCCTTACTTTCCTGCTACTGACGAGAAGGGCCTCTGTCTTACTGTCTGCTAGTTCCAGCCCTACAGATTCTAGCCAATCTCGAACCGAAGCGACACAATGGTTGGCCTTTAGAATAAGTTCTTCTTTATACTTTGCTTCGACAACCACCGCGATATCATCAGCAAAGCCCACTATTTCGGAACCCTCTGGTAGACTAAGCCTAAGGACTCCATCGTACATCGCATTCCACAACAGAGGTCCCAGCACCGAGCCCTGTGCAGTAACAGCTGACTATGGCTGTAACTTATATATGTGTGTGTGTGTGTGTGTGTGTGTGTGTGTGTGTGTGTGTGTGTGTGTGTGTGTGTGTGTGTGTGTGTGTGTGTGTGTGTGTGTGTGTGTGTGTGTGTGTGTGTGAAGTAACTAAAAACTAATTATTTAATGACTGTTGATATAAACCCATCTGTCAGTGTGAAGAAACGGAAAAAAGCTTTGTGTATGTGTCTGGCATTTAACAGACCTTTTATATATATGCGTTTTTCATCATTCTCCATTACCTTCTACAACATTATATGTTAAATATTATTGTTTCTAAAATATTTGGCTTTCCAATGAGATATACATCCATATTGCTACTCTTATTACCAGAAAAGTTTTTTCAGCATGGAATAATCATTTTTCCTCCTACCTCCCTAATTTAATCAGATCCTTTCATTGTTTAGATTTATCAATTTTTTATTACTGATAAAAATGTAATATTGTTAAATTTTCAGATAAACAAAATTAAAGGTACTTTTTTGGGGTGGGGAGATTTTTTATTTTTAAATTCATCTTTGAGGACAACCTACTTGGTATTAAAGAATACATAATTGAACATCATTTTGCCAAGTTCAATCAAAATCATTGAAACTGTTTTAAGAACATTGAAAAAAAAAACTGAAAAATCTTTTCTATTAAGTGACACTATAGCTTGGTTTATTTTAACTAAAAAGTTTCTGTAATATCGTAGGCCTGTCCTAAATATGTAATTTCTGTTTTGTATAACTTTTTATTTTTGAGCTAGGTTGTTCACAGACACATACCATTTTGCGAGACTTGGTTATTTGGACTCAGAGGTTCTCAAAACATGTATTTTTATCAAAATCTTATCCTAATTTTTTCATGATCACAGTACTTCCCCTACCTTATTCCATATAAGTAAAAGTAAAAATTATTTCCATGACCTTTTGCACTCAGGGGTATGTAATTTGACTGAACTATTTAATATTAAAGTTGAAAAATTAATAAATGATTTTATTGTTATAAATAATCCATTTGCTTAAATATAATAATTTTTTATTCTATTTTCACCCTTTATTTTGTTCAATTATTGTTTTAGGTGAAATTTATACCATATGATCCCAGGAAAAAAGAAATGTTCCTTAGGGTTTCTCTTTCAAGGAGGAGTTTAATTAGGGACCTTTGTCATGAAGTGGCCCTGAAAACCTCATGTGATGCTCGGCAGCTGGTTGTTGCTGATTTAAATAATGGACACTTTCACAGATTTTATTCTAATAATGAACCCCTAGAGATTTATGAGGACAAAGAGTTGTTTCATGTGTATGTATAATTGATGTATTGATCAATTATGTTCCTTATTAATATTAAAAATACATCTCCATAAAATTATTTTTACTGTAATAAAATTAAAAATATTTTAATTTATAATTTTGAAAGAAAAAAATTTTTGGACTGTAAATTCAACAAATGAAAGAATAGTAACAATATTAAATGCACTTCACACAAAATATTATTAAGATGATAACAAAAAAATGATATAAAGAATTCAAGCATTGTTGATGTTAGTGTTTCATTCTGTTCCTTTTGTGAAAAAGGCTCACTGAACCCTTCAGTGTAAAAAAAAATTCAAGTTCCTTGTTAATTTTATTGAGAAAATTCTATTTATATTCTCCATTACAAATAATTATACATTTATGTTTGAGTGTTGAGGATATTAGTAGAATTGAAGCAACAACAAATTGAGCTCCTAATGTGAATGATTTATTGTTTCATTTTTGGATTGAAGTTAATGTTTTGTTTTGTTTTTCAGCTTTCAATTAGGTATTACCTACGATAGTTGTTGTAAAGAATATACTGTTCTTCCCGTTTGTTTTTGGGAGAAGTGCAAACCCACTGACAAATTCAGCTTCAATCACCTTTTTGGGATGCCATTACTGGTCGTTCTGCCAATGAACAATCTGAAAAAGGATACCATTATAAAGGCTGTTTTTGAGCAGATGAATAGACATTTCTTTGGAACAACTGATTCATCAGATAGTGGTACAGTTCTGAAATTAATTTATTTTACTTTTGAAGTTGTTGTTCTATTATATCATACCCTTAAAGCAAAAAGTATGGAGGAGTTGTCAACATTTTGTCTTCTGTTTCACAAAAATCTTTAGATTTTTGTTTTTTATACTGATACATAAAATCCATAAAAACCATTTTCTGTGTGTACGAGTGTGTGTGTGTGTGTGTGTGTGTGTGTGTGTGTGTGTGTGTGTGTGTGTGTGTGTGTGTGTGTGTGT
>NW_027109360.1:0-1288 GCF_000696795.3 Halyomorpha halys
TCTCAGCTAATAATTTTTATAAATATCAACTAAAAAAATAATCAAGACACTAAGTAAAATATTAACATTAAATTTATACTAAGGGTAATAGCTGCAATGCCCACCACCTTCCTAGACTGGTAACCAGTGGTTTCAAATCATTGATTTGTGAATGACTAATTGGCTATGGGATGGTCCGGTACAATATATTTTGTGAAAAATTGTAGTTATGCCTATTCAATAGTTTACATTTACTGACATTTGAGTGTTAGTTCATATAGTACAAGAGCCGGGAAGACAAAAAAGCAGTTATCTCACCCCAATTTTTGATTACTTTAATGAAAACTAGGTATAATTACTAGTCAAAATTGATGAGTCTGCCAAGTATAGGTATAACTAAAAAATAGTTAATAATGTTTATCTTTGTAGGAGCAGTAGTTTTTATGATATTTGACAAAATAAACTCACAAAATGCTAATTTCTTGTTGTTCGTATAAAATGTTGGATTTTTGAAAAAATATATCTCTAGATCCATAAGACCCACATATGTCTGCCAACACTCAAAACAAAAGAAATTTAACTTACTATAAAGTAGTTCATGACACGTTTCTTCGTAAGGGTTGTAATTTTCATGATATTCACATATGAATATAAATTTGGCAAATGAAAATTGGTCCGAACAACTATAAATCAATTTATTTTAGACAATTTCATGAAAACTACTACTCCTACGAAGATAAACATCATAAACTACTTTATAGCTCATTAAACTAGCTTTAATTTGGGTGCTAATAGACATCTTTACGTCAAAAAGTTTTTGAGATATAAATTTTTCAAAATAAATTCACTAACTACTGATCTTTTAGTACGTCCCATACAACATTTTTGTGAAATGTTGCTGTTTAAAAAGCTATATCTCGAAAACAATTTAACGTAAATAACTCTATTAGGGCTCATATTTTAGCAAATTTACTCTTCTTTAAATGAAGTTCTCTTAGGTTTTCTTGTGTTGTTCCTACTTTTTAAGATATAGAGCTCCGAATGAAAAAATAGTTTTTTTTATCGCTTTGAAACAGCCGCCATTTTTTATTCCCCCTATCTATACTTGACAGACTCATCAATTTTAACTAGCAATTATACATAGTTTTCATTAAAGTAATCAAAAATTGGGGTGAGATAACTTCTTTTTTTCTCCTCTCGGGCTCTTGTACTAATATGTTTAAACAGATAAATGCACTATAGAAGTGTTTCAACATGCATTTTATGCATTTTCCTGTACAGGTCTCTTTTGCTCCAGTTAGAGTTGGGG
>NW_027109361.1:0-1011 GCF_000696795.3 Halyomorpha halys
GTTAGTTAATTTTTAATATATATTAAAAATAGATAAAACATTATCTTCTATTTCTCCTTACTAAAAAAGCAGTGTTTAAAGCATAACTATCTTTATAATTACAATTTTTTTACAGACACTTAATAATAATAATGAAGGCCTAACGAACCCAAAGGTTCGATGCTGATACCACTAAACGCTCTCTACATACATCCTTCCAGTGATGCTCTTCCAAGCCCCCAAATCACCCCATCTATGTCTCGGTCTACCATATGGACGTTTACCCGTCGGTTCTGTGTTTATTAATGTTTTAAGGGACGGTTCGTTACTGTTGTTATAGACACTTACATTAAATAAATTAATAACACTTACAGTAAAACGGAATAATACATCTCTGCATATGCTTTTGTACACTGCACTTAATACTCTTATTTAATAAAAAAAATAATAATTAAATTTGCTTCTTTAGTTTGAACGAATTAAGTTAGCTGATGTAAAAAATTAACAGCATTAGGTTAGTTCACATCATTTGTATCACATTTAAATCTTCCAATGGGGCTAGCCAACCACAGCCGCTTCTCCCTATCACCATGGCCATGTCCAAGGGGAAAGAAATGGCCCGAAGCGCCATCACTGGAAGAGCAGAGGAAAGGAGTAGAGGAGAATGTGGGGGCAAGAACTGAGCGGCATTGCTAGATCCTAAGGTTGGCTACTGGACATGACTATTTGCGGCACTACCTGAAGAGAATAGGAGTGACTGAATCTTCGGACAGCGTCCTGTGTGGAGTTGGTGAGATGACTGGCGATCACATATTTGCATGTGCGGGAATGGCGGACTTGACTACAGACGGGAGTTACATCGGCAGAGCTAAACTATACTGGGCTGTACGAAACAGAATGGCAGAAATGCCTCCTTTGGCGTAGTAAAAAAAAAAACCATTTAAATCTTCCTTGTATGATTTTATTTGGGTCATTTTTTTTTATTTTTAGCTGAGTTAATGATTTTCTTATCGTGCAATGCTTGAAACTTGG
>NW_027109361.1:2978-3224 GCF_000696795.3 Halyomorpha halys
TGTGCAAATCTTTTAGGCAGATCTTGCGGATTGAATTGCATCATAAAGGAAGTGTTAAGAAACTGTTACATTAATAATTTACATTTTTTTAAACATAATATGAGGCAATCCTCAGCAAAGGTGATGTTTGCCTATAATAGGGGTATTCATCATCTTTGGTTTAACATGTTAAAGCGTGTTAAATGGAAAAACTCATGTTAAATCGAAAAAAATTGCCTTCTTTTACTGTGGTAAAACGAAATAACA
>NW_027109362.1:0-1717 GCF_000696795.3 Halyomorpha halys
ATCTTACTATTTTTCATTGTAAAAATATTTTTGTTGTTTTGTATCTTTTTTAGCACTGATGAAGCACTGCCAAGTGGTCTGAAACGTCGGCAAATCGATAGTTGAAAACTATTTTTAGTTCCTTTTTGGACCGCACCACCGACTATCACCTTCAAATTCAGTTACGGTCAAACATATTGTTGCTTAAAGACGTAAAACCCTCTGGTCATCAACGCCTATGGCATGATAAAAGTAAAAAAAAACATAAAAATTAAAAAAATAAATAAAAATTAAAATCGAAGAGGAGTAATAATTTAGAAAGAAAGCAATGTGCTTTTAAAAAATCAAACACTAATGTAATTCTAGCTTCCTCATCTGTGAGAGCTTCTGATAAATTTTGGGTCAGTCCTATCCCATTTATTGTTGGCAAATAGTGAGTACATTCTTCAAAAATATGTCTAATCCTGAGAATGGACTGATAATATTTGCACGTTGGAGGTGGCAGTTTTCTGATCAGGTGAGAGTGCGTGAGAAGAGTATGACCTATTCCCAAGCGGGTTAGAGCAACTTCCTCCCTACGGCTGTTGCGGTAAGATGTTGGCCATGGTTTTACAGATCGTTTTATTTCTTTTAATTTACTGGGAGAGCTTTCATCACACTTGGCCTGCCATTTTTCTAATATATGTAATTTAAGATGTGTACTGAGTTCTGATGGGGTAAGAACGGCGGTGCCTCGGCCAGGGAGCGTGAGTGCCTCTCTGGCAGCTTTGTCTGCGAGCTCGTTACCAACAATACCAATGTGGCTTGGAGTCCATATGAAAATTATGGACTTACCTTGTGATAGTTTTAGAAGAAAATATTGAATCCTTATGATGAGTGGATGTTTGGGGTACATGTTTCTCAAACTTTTTAGAGAGCTCAACGAATCTAAAATTATAAGGTCAAACATATTTTTTAGTTAAATAAAGAAAACATTCTGAAATGTTTTATATTTCCGGTCCTAATTTCATTACTATAGTCCGGTTTGCACCATTTTCAGCAAATTAGACGGCCCTAATCCCCTTTAAAGTTTCACATAGTTTAGTGGTATCGTGATTTAAAAAAAAATGTATATACACTGGTATGTACTAAAAATAGCAGCATGAGCAAATAGAAGTTAAATTTAATTAAACAGGTATTGTGGGTGTTCATTGTCAGTATTTTCTACGTGATAATATCGGTGAGAGACAGAAGTAGAATAAATAGATTATGAATGGCCTCATATTGTTTTCTAGATCCATAACTTATCCAGTAAGCTCAAATAAAGTCAATAGATCTATTATACTATCTCTTTTATTATTATACCTCAATTATAAACAGTAAATATAACATAATACTAACTCTCTAAGAGCTGTGAAGTCATGTTAAAGTAATTCTATATCCGACCCTCATTATATTAATCCTGTATTACTATCTTCTTATTAAAAAAAAATTATTGATAGATATTCAGACAAAGAACATTAACATAAAGAATTTTATAGAAACTTGGTTTATTCTAAATTTATTGGATACCACCCTATATTAATCAGCCATTCTAAAAGAGAAAACGATTTATGAAGATTGAACACTAGTAATTTATTATATTAAATCACTATTAATAAATCTATAATTATGGCATGATGTAGTCAGATGTCAAAATTCTCATCATTTAAGCGAATGATAAAAACCATAGTTAAGGAGGAAACAAAAAAAAAGTTAC
>NW_027109363.1:0-1440 GCF_000696795.3 Halyomorpha halys
TTTTTTATTTATTAATTTACCAACATTGCTGTCACCTATAGTACTTATTATTATTTAGGGTAACATTTATTATTGTCTCAATATTATTAATTTACACGTTGATTGTTAATTATTGTGTCAGTCGTTAGTCATAAAGTGTTACATTATGTTGTACCTGTTCATTACTCTTTACTTCTAATGTATTATAGTTAGGTTTTAGAGGAATCGGAAAAAATTAAGCTTTATTATGTTAGTTAATCTTATTTTTGTTTTTACCTTTATACTCCTTATGATATTAGTTAGGATTTTGATGGTTTCTATACTTCCACCTTTACATTTGTTCTTTTTTCGGTGGCTTACTTCGCAGTACTGATCAAATTTCAACAAGCATTACGACAAATAAAATCAAATGTTCGTTCTTTTAGGAAAATGAAAACTTTTTAATTGATTTTTTGACTGATTAATTTTTTGAGTATTTATATCTAAATCTGTTAAGTCAAAAATACAATCAAAAAGTTGTAATTTTCGTAAAAGAAGGAATCTTTAGTTTTATTGTTAGTAAAGTTAGTCAATTGACGTTGCGAAGTGTTGTCAATTGAAGTTGAGAATCTTTAGTTTTATTGTTTATAACCCATATCACAGCCCGGTGTCGTAATTGGAGAATTAAGATAAATTCCAATAAATCCCATCAAATAACCTTTACCCTTCGTCGTAAACCTACCGACTGCACTACAGTTTCATTTAATAATGTTACTCTTACTCCTGTCGAACAGATACGCTACCTTGGACTACATTTGGACAAACGATTAACCTGGAATCCTCACACAAGACTGAGAAGACAGGAAACTGCACGTCGATTTCGACTATTACAGCACTTACTAGACAAACGGTCAAAACTTCCAAAACACATTGCGAAAGACTGATTTACATGGCTGTAATAAGACCAATCTGGACATATGCAGTTGAGCTTTGGGGCTCCACTAAACCTTCGAATTTCTCTCGTATCCAATCCTTACAATCCAAAATCCTTCGTAAAATCCTCAATGCTCCTTACTTTGTTATAAATAAAATCATACATAAAGACCTTAATGATCCCTATGTAACTGATCCAGCCCGAACCAGATATCACTCCTTCCAACATAAACTCTCTAACCACTCAAACCCCCTAGTTAATAATCTTGCATCCTCTTCCATTCCTGACTATCCTCCGAGGCGCCTGAAAAGAAGATTGTCACGAGACCTGCTAATGTAAAATGTCATTAGAGTGCTACCAACGGGTAGTTGCTTTACACGCCTGTAACAGTCCATTTTAACTAAGATCAAATTTACTGAATGTATTATATAATATACAGTTGTAAATTTCAATAAAGATATTAAAATCAATAAAAGTTGTTTATAAAGTTAGTCAATTTAAATTAATTATATACTCTCAAACAGAAAATAATGTTTTCAATATAGAAG
>NW_027109363.1:3035-3377 GCF_000696795.3 Halyomorpha halys
TATATAGACTGTAAAAATTTAAATATAAAAGTTGCAGTCTCTTTTTTTGACCGCAACCCTGACCATCTTCTTATATTTTATGATGATTTTTTTGCGTTTTATTATCGATCAATCATCGCTATACTTGGAAACTAATCCAGATTAATTGGATAATTGTTAATGAATTTATAAAGTTAATTTTACATCGACATGGTTGCTTATAATAGTTGTCATAACATATTTTTAGTTACGATAATGTTGAAATTTTCAAATTAAAATTTCTTTAATAGATTTTGCGACAAGTTTCACTTGATTGTAGTTTTTGCTAAGAACAGGCCAAAGGAAATTCAGATTTTGTTTTGC
>NW_027109364.1:0-4885 GCF_000696795.3 Halyomorpha halys
ATAATAATAAAAAAACTCTTAAAATATATACAAACAAAAGAATAGACAAGATGAACATAATCAAACTATCTGTATGAAAAATAAATAAATAAAATAACATAATGATAAAATAATATATACAATTATTTCATTATTAACACACACAATTTTGATCCAAATATACTCTTAACCTTTATTTTCAGAAACTCTCCAACGTTTCGGCCCTCAGAACATTTTCAAGGAGACAACCTTAAATATTGATGTTCTTTAAAATCTTATCTGCAGGCTAATTGGCCATGTCATATATAACTTTTTATATTTTAAATTTAAAACTTTTTCACTTAAATAATCTTCTCTTTTTCCACTTTATTGTGGAGAAGATTATTTAAGTGAAAAAATATAAGATTCAATATAAAAATTTAAATATGACTTGGGCAATTAACCTGCAGATAAGATTTTAAAGAATATGACATCAATATTTAAGTTTGTCTCCTTGAAAATGGCCTGAGTGCCGAAACGTAGGAGAGTTTCTGAAAATAAAGGTTAAGAGTATATTTGGATCATTTTATTATTTTCAATTTATTAACTGATAGACTCATTTAGAAAATTAATATGAAAATGTATTGTCGAAGTAAATAATATAAAAAAAAACCTTTCTGAAAAGAACGAAAGTTAATTTCAACTCAAAGTAAGTTTTAATATTGTTGTAAATTTCAATAAATACAAAAATTATATAAAAATAATTGTTATATTGATAGAAGGAAACCCCTAACACATTCCACACTCGATCAAAGGCATTGTTTACGTCAAGAAAATTCATTACCAGTATATCTTGCGTTCTAATTCAGAAGGCAGTACGATAACCCCACAATTGCATCACATTGCATTGGAATGCAAAAATGTATTGTTCGTTCTGGTTTGTTTTGTTTTTTTAATTATTTATTTAATGTAATTTACAACTGTACAAAATAATACAAGAGGTAAAAATGTAGTATGTTTCTTATACACTTGAAAATCTTGGAAAGGAACCACCCATTGGTAGTACTTCAAACATTAATTTAAATTAGAAGATCCCGTGCCATCTTCTTTTCAGACGCCTCGGAGGATTATCAGGGATTGTAAAGGATGAAAGATTAAGAATTAATGGGTTAGGATGGTTAAGGAGTTCGGAATGAAAAGAAATCTGTTTTCGGCCAAATCTGCAACGAATGGGATGTTAAGGTCTTTGTGGATGAGTTTAATTGTGACGTAAAAAAGAGCATCAAGTATTGAGGGATTTGATGGTTTGGTGGAGCCCCAGAGCTCAATTCCATATGTCCAAATTGGTCTGTTATCATAGTGTATAATAATTATTTGTAGTGAATGGGAAGTTTAGAGCGTTTCTCAAGTAAGTGTTGATAATATATAAATATTAAAAAACTTATTTTTTATTCTTATCATTGTTTATTCAAGTTTATTTTATATTGATACTATTTTATGTCTTCCTTTCTTTTATTTATATGTAATTTCTTATCACTTTCTTTTTACGTAATATTTATCCTAGCTTAAATTACCTTATTGTATCTTATTGTTGTAATATTCTCCGTTTTATTATGTAGCTTTTTAGCCTTGATGAAGCTCTACAAAGTGGGGCGAAACGTCGGACATTTAAATAACTATAAACTATTTGTTCTTTTTTTTTTACCGCAACCCTGACCATCTTGTTATATTTAGATAATAGTTATTGTGCAGTGTTTCTTATAACCACAACCGATAGCTCTTGCGGACGCTCGTCATCGATACAAGAACCCAAAGACTAACAGTGTTATCCATTTCGTCCTTTTTGTTCCGTGGACTAGACGAAATAAAAAAAAAGTAAATAGACAAAATTCCCATGTATCAGAATAAACTATGTAGTAGTATTTAGTAGTATTTAGTAGAACATAGGTGACGTTGTGTGGGAGTTCCTACCTGGAGTGGGGAATGCCTGAATAATATTGAGGTCTGAAAACATTATTTTAAGTCTTATTTTAATAGAATTGAATTTTACTTTTGCCTTTTTCACTCATCGATTTTTAAAATGATTTATTACAAAAGACTGTTCTACATGACTGTAATAAGGCCAATTTAGACATACGGAGTTGAGCTTTGGGGCTCCACTAAACCTTCGAATTCCTCTCGTATCCTTGCAATCCAAAATCCTTTGTAAAATCCTCAATGCTCCTTACTTTGTCACATATAAAATCATAATACATAAAGACCTTAATGTTTCCTATGTAACCCATCTAGCCAGAACAAGATATCAATCCTTCCATTATAAACTCCCTAACCATTCAAACCATTTTTAACCAGACTTCCTCCCATTCCTGACAATCCTCCGAGGCGCCTGAAAAGAACATGGCCACGAGACCAGCTAATGTAAAAAGTTATTAGAGTGCTACCAATGAGTAGTTGCTCTACACGCTTGTAACACTCCAGTTTAACTAAGATCATATTTACTAAATGTATTATGTAATATACAGTTGTAAATTTTAATAAAGATATTTAAAAAAAAAATTGCCAAAACTAACACAGTGATAGTGCTTGTATATAACAGTAAAGATGTTATATGCTCTGAGTAGAGGAAGAACGAAGAGATGGTCGGCTTAGTTCAAACACGAAATTTGAAGTAGCCTTGTTTGGGTTTAGAGAACTGTCACGACTCCAATTTTTCAAATCCTGTATACACAGGTCTCGCTTATAAAATATAGTTTGGGTTTGGACAGTTCTGAACCATTCCACGAAATTCATCTCGTTGCTAATTGGAACTAATCACAAAACTATGCACTTCAATTAATAATACTTAGGTAAGTAAAATTTAAAAGTTAAAATTAATATTGGAAGAAGATAGCTGACTGTATGAAGTACATTGTAGGAGGATAGTCCCGGTGGCGATCAATGAAGGTATCAAAAGGGGTATTCATGATGTTGTGTTAAATGTTAAATGTTTTACCATGTTAAATGTTATAACTATAAGATTGTGAGCAGCCCTATTTGAAGTCATGTTAAACGTTAAATCCATAAGAGCCCCTAGCGGATTTTCTCAGCAACTTGTTGTATAAGCCTTTATGTTTATAACCTTCCTTCCAGATCCTCATGTTATTGTTTACTTCAGTTTTGATTTAAGTAATTAATTACAACATGCCTAGAGTGAGTGAAAAGTGGAATTTGTGTGAAAGTTTAGCTTATGAAATGAAATGAAAAAATAACTTTATTCTGGGACATATGTCCCCTAAGAATAATTACATGGTTTATATAGTGAGATTTTTATCTGGCGAGCGTTTACAAATTTTCAGATAGTAGAATGAAATTACATTGTTTTTTTTACTGTTTTTTTTTTCTCAAATGTATCATTAAAATTATCCATTCTGGTTTAATAACAGGGATATGAATACCACAAACACACGAAAGACCTGAGCTGTCACAACAACAAAAATGGCGGCGATCTCAACTGGTCTATTGTGTAATGTCATTCTCTATTTAACAGACCAAGTAACAGACTCTCAGCCATGTTAAATGTTATTTCGTTTTACCACGCTAAAAGAAGGCAATTTTTTTTTTTATTTAACATGAGTTTTTCCATTTAACACGCTTTAACATGTTAAACCAAAGATCATGAATACCCCTAAAATAGTAAAAGAAAACTATTTATTGTTATTCAACGTTTCGCACCACTTTGCAGAGCTTCGTTAGGGCTATATGAAAACAAGATACAAACATTCTAACGGGTGACAGAACATTAAAATAAATATACAGAGAAAATTAGAAAAAAGAAATGCTATTGTTTTTAAAATATTTAAAATAGATAGTAATAAGCTTAAGTTAAGGAAGTGTACATATAGAAGTATTAGAAACTAGTTACTAATAAATACAATTAATGTAATAAAATTGATTTTTTTTATTACTAAACGAAGATTAATTAGATATTTTTGAGATATTACTTTTTATTTTTTATTTATTGATATTTACAACTGAATAAAAAATTCAACAAGTAAATTTGATCATAATGACATAATGATAATGATATGATACAGCATGTAGAGAAACTACACAGTAGTAGAACTCTAGAAACATTTTACAATATATGGTCACGAGGCCATCTTCTTTTCTGGCGCCTTGGAGGATTGCCAGGAATGGAAGAGAAAGCAAGGTTAGAAACTAGTGAGTTTTTGGGTGGTTAGGGAGTTTATAATGGAAGGAATGATATCGAGTTTTATTTTATTTAAAAGAACAATAACTCTTTATGCTTGAGTTATTGCTGTTATCTGCCCACTAAATAAAAAGAATTTTCAGGATATCAAAAAATAAATCCTTTACTCCTTGAAAAGGATTTAAATAACTAATCAGCATTTGGCCAATTAAATCCAAAGAACCCACATCTCACATCAACAGTCTAAACCAATAAAGTTCGACACCAAATAGAGCTAACAAACCACTCCAAGACAGATCATTAACAGTAAATGAAATGGAGGTGAAGTATTATATATATGTTTGTTTAAGGTAGATTTGTGTAAAACATTTCAAGACTAGTGTAACTGCACCAGTTATTGACATGTCAATCTTTATTATTAAATATTAGGAGTTTAGTGTCTACAACAGTTTCGAAATTGGTGCCAGTAATAAATTGAGCAACGGTTTTGGTCTAGTAATAATATTTTAGCCGTGAGTCAACACTGTGGGTTCCAAAAAGCCTCACAGATTCAGAAATAATCTAGCGGTTGTGCATGATTCTGATCAAATCACTCCCTTGCACAGCCGTTGGTATTTCCTTACTAAGTACTCTACCCTTGGCCCTTCATGGATTGTAGAGGTACAGCTTTATTTATTTATTTTTTTTTTTTAGTACTAATAAAAATCATTACATAAATTTTTTATATTATTATTATTA
>NW_027109364.1:5543-7656 GCF_000696795.3 Halyomorpha halys
ACTACTACTACTACTACTACTACTACTACTACTACTACTACTACTACTACTACTACTACTACTACTACTACTACTACTACTACTACTACTACTACTTTTATTATTATTATTATTTCATTTTCTTAAGTTTCAGTGCTCTCTGCCAAGAGTTCTACAATTTTTATTTCAATCTTCATATATCAAAGTTTATTTTGAACATGTTTCTTAATTTGAAAACACTTGATGACAAAAATGTCTTATTTTGTAAATAGGCTTGTCCTTGTTTGTAACTGTACTGAAATTTTTACTTTTTTTAATGTAATTTACAACTGTACAAAATAGTACAATAAGTAAATATGTTGTATGTTTCATATACACTTGAAAAGTACTGAAATTTAAATTTCGTTTATACTCAATAGATTTGTAAAATGATTGAATGATATTAAGTTCCATTAAGAATACTCAATGAAGATAATATAATCATCAATTAGTTTCTTAATGAATCACATCATTCATACTTTTTTTTTTCCTTCAGTCTTTTCCAACTCGTGCATGACGTCCGGCCAAGTTAATGACCTATGCTTAATTAATCTCAGTGTCCTCTGAACTGGCCGAATCCATCTTGTCGCGAGATGTTATCTTCAACTTGTCGCTCTGAATTAGGCCCAGATTCCACGGTAACTGTGATAGTAAAATAGGCATTATGATCGAGTAAACTATGGCATTTGATGTCGTGACAGTGCTGTCATACCATCAGCATTAGAATGCGACATATAGAAGCCTAAATAGTGAACTATAATACATTGAAATCTCACAACACTAACCTTATTTATATTTTATATAAGAACAACTTTGCCTGCATTTTGCTTCAACGAGCCTACCTCTTTGTGGTAATACTCGTTACTGAACGTCAGGTTGCAAAAGGTTAGCGAGTCGGAAAAGTTACGTTATATTTGTTTTTACAGTTGCACTATTAGTTAATAAATGTTTACATCCCTGACTATTTGCTATGTTATAAAATAAAATTAAAGTAGTAATTTAATAATAATTATCAAAATAATGTATCTAAGATATAATAATAAACATATAATTATGAGAGATAGTTGACCGTGGATGATGAATGAGGAGAAGATGGTTGGGGGTGCGGTCAATGAAAAACACAAATAAGTACGATTAACTTATTTTAATGTGCCAACGATTCGGCTAGAGTTTCTAGCCTTCTTCAGGTCTAATGGACATTAGACGTTTGATCTTCCAGCTAACAGCCCTGAAGAAGGCTAGAAACTCTAGCCGAAACGTTGGCACATTAAAATAAGTTAATAATAAACATATAATTGACGAAAAAAATATTTAATAATAAAAAATACTAATTTTATATTAAATATTAATTTAAATATCTGGAAGAGATAGTGTGCAATAACGGTTTGGAGAAAGAGAACATAAAGGAGAAAATCATCAAGTTGGAAAGGATATGCTTTGCAACAGGAAATATTTGCAATAAGAAGAACCTATCGTCTAACGCAAAAATAAGACATTACAACACGGTCAGAAAACCAGTAATTTTATATGGAGACAACATGTCTCCCTAGCCTAGAAAAATTAC
Source organism: Halyomorpha halys (assembly GCF_000696795.3). Lineage (NCBI taxonomy): Eukaryota > Metazoa > Arthropoda > Insecta > Hemiptera > Pentatomidae > Halyomorpha > Halyomorpha halys. Next base: position 7,126 of record NW_027109364.1, read on the forward strand.
TGAAAATAGAGAGAAGAGTCCTGAGTAGAATCTATGGGCCCAAGAAAACACTGGTTAAGACCCAACCAAGAAATCTACAGGGAGATAAATGGTCTGGAAACCGAATAAGAATCAGAAGACTGAGATTCTACGCACAAATGATGAGAATGGACCAAAGGAGACTAAACAAGAAACTCTTTGATAGAATCCGTGAATATAAGAGCGTAGGAGGATATGTGAAGCAAATGAGAGAGGAAATAAAGAAATTGAAAATAACAGACAAAGACTGCCTAGATAGAGAATGTTTTTGCAGCAAATAAAGAAAAATGGAAGGGTACAGCGTGGTCGGAAGAGAGGAAGCAAAGGTACACAGAAATGATGAAAAGATACTGGGAGAGAAGAAGAGAAAAAGTGTGAAGAAAAAAGTAATGAAATTCGCGTGGTCTTGAAAGGCCGTTCCGTGAATATAAGAGCGTAGGAGGATATGTGAAGCAAATGAGAGAGGAAATAAAGAAATTGAAAATAACAGACAAAGACTGCCTAGATAGAGAA
>NW_027109364.1:7706-11467 GCF_000696795.3 Halyomorpha halys
GCAAATAAAGAAAAACGGAAGGGTACAGCGTGGTCGGAAGAGAGGAAGCAAAGGCACACAGAAATTATGAAAATATACTGGGAGAGAAGAAGAGAAAAAGTGTAAAGAAAAAAGTAATGAAATTCTCGTGGTCTTGAAAGGCCGTTCCGTGAAAAAAAAATACAAATGTTCCTAGAATTAAAAAAAAAAAAAAAAATACTTGCCTTCTACACTAGAAATATAATTTGATAAAGATTACATTATTATTATTGTCATCCATTGCTTTATTAGTTTTAAGTAATTTTTAGGCGTTCCTTAAGTTAAAACCTCAATAGCTTTATTAGTTTCCTAAACAACACTAACACAAACTACAAGCGAGTAACCTAGCACAACAAACAAAATAGTGATGAACTCAGCTGGTGTGTTACGTGACGTCATTCTCCATTTAATAGACCTAGTAACAGATTCTCAACCATGTTATATGCTATATTGTTTTAAGATGGTAAAATAAGGAAATATTTCTCCATTTAACATAAGTTCTTCCATTTAACATGTTATATGATCTTTAGCATGAATACCCCATATTAATTTTATTGCTGTCAGTTACGAATCGGATGTCCAGCTAGTAATGAGTTCTTGTTCGACAGTTTTTTTTTTTATTCTACAGTCTGAAAATCTTAATATCTAAAAACCCAAACGAAATAAATAGCCACAACAATACAAAAAAAATTGGTACATAAAAACTATGTGCAAGAACCACTAAAAAAGAAAGAAACTTTATAATTATGAGAGATTGTTGACCGTGGATGACGAACGAGAAGAAGATGGTTGGGGGTGCGGTCAAAGATAAACACAAATAAGTTGGTTAACCTATTTTATTGTGCCAACGTTTCGGCTAGAGTTTCTAACCTTCTTCAGGGCTGTTAGCTGGAAAATAAAACACCTAATGGATACTGCGCTAATGACGGCCAAACTCTGAATTAAAAAAGCCGTTACAACAATGACTAAGTGTTTTTTTTAAGAGGAAACGTACGAGAGGGTAAAAATGAAAAATAAAAAGTAGAAAATATTTAGGAAGAAAGCGTGTGAGAGGGTGACGACAAATGGTTATTGGAAGAGTTAAAAATATATACGAACCAACGAATTACCAAATAACAAAGTACCGGAAAATGACAGTGTCATGGGTATTTAACAACAGTTAAAAAGAGAAAACGTAATATAAGAGGGGGACGACAAATATGTAAGAAAAAGTTTAAAAAAGAAATAATACGTTAAAAAGTGGGTGGAAAAATAAAATAAATTTATAAAAAAAAAAAAATTGAATTTTTGTAAATTGTATATAAAGTGTCCAAAGAAACTTTATATACAAAGTTGACCGGATTTTCAGAGCAACTTGTTTTACGACCTTTCCTTCCACAACATCATGTTATTGTTTACTTCTAAATTTTTATTCAAGTAAAAAGTAGAAGTTGTGAAGAAGAGAATCAAGAAGAGCTAATCAACAACTGTCATTACATTATTATTATTATTGTTATTGTCAGCCATTGCTTTAATAATTTTAAAAACATCCAACACAATACTAACACAATCATAACACAAACTACGAACAAGTAATCTATCACATCAAACAAAATGGTGACGAACTCAGCTGGTCTATTGCGTGACGTCATTCTCCATTTACAGACCTAGTAACAGACTCTCACCCATGTTATATGTTATATTGTTTTAACACGGAAATATTTCTCTATTTAACATGAGTTTTTCCATATATTTTTTTTAATAATGTATTTATTGATAATTACAACTGTATAAATATATACACACCAAGTAAATTTGCTGTAAGTGATATTATGACATGATAAAAACATGTGGAGAATCTACCCATTGATAGAACTCCAAAAACATTTCTAAAGGAGAAGATCTCGAGGCCATCTTCTTTTCAGAAGCCTAGGAGGATTCTTAGGTAGTGAAAGAGAAGCCAGGTTAGAAACGAGTTGGTTTGGGTGGTTGGGAAGTTTATTATAGAAGGATTGGTATCTGGTTCTGGCCAAATCGGCAACATAGGGGACATTAAGGATGGATGATTTGATTTGTGACAAAGTAAGGAGCATTAAGGATTTTACGAAGGATTTTGGACTGTAAGGATTGGATTCGAGAGGAATTAGATGGTTTAGTGGAGCCCCAAAGCTCAACTCCGTATGTCCTAATAGGCCTTATAATAGTCATGTAGATCAGTCTTTTGTAATGGATTGGAAGTTTGGACCGTTTGTCTAGTAAATGTTGTAATAGTCGGAATCAACGAGCAGTTTCCTGTCTTTTCAGTCTAGTGTGAGGATTCCATGTCAGTCGTTTGTCTAGATGTAGTCCTAAGTAACGGATCTGCTCAACAGGAATAAGTGGGGTATTATTAAAAGATACTGTAGGGCAAGACGAGGGTAAATGTGATTTGGTAGAATTTATTGGTATTTATTTTAATCCTTCAGTTGTTTTTCCATTTAAAACGCTTTAACGTGTTATTCTAAAGATCATTATTAAAAAGTTACTTACTTATTCATGCATTCATCGATTTTTTTTTGTTCTCCATGTCCTTTCATCTACCCTCTCCTCGTCTACCGGAGGGCTCTTCGGAAGTGACCTTACTCACTCCTTTTTTTTTTTTAAAGAAGACTGCCTCTGGCCAAAGCTCTCTAATAGTTTGATCCAAATATTATTTTATATATGATTAATATATATTATATTTTATATTTATGACAGAATATTACATATGCAGTATTACGCATGTTTGGGTTAAAATTGATATATTGATACTAGGTGAGATGACGATCTATATGAAATCACAGGTATCTTACTCCTTCATTGCAATATTCTGCTATTGAGAATCATTAAGGTTGGTTTAATGGGTGTCTTAATTAAAATAGATTATAGAATGTAAGTATTATTCCAGATCATTAAGTTGAGTCGTAAATGTGGTTATTATTATGTCATTGTGTTGAGAACAAACTGCATTAACTATGGAGGTAGACTCCATCTTGTCGTAAGATGTTATCTTCTACTTGTCGTTTTGTCTTGGCGACAGATGTTAGGATTTCACCATTTTACATATAAAAGACATCGAATGGATTGATGGACCGTATTGTCATAAATGCTCGTGCATATTCATGACTCACAGAACGTTCCACTGAGTCGTTAGTGCTTACATTAACGCTACTTTATAAGCGAGATTAGTCAGGCGGGATTCGAACCGACTCTGAAGTAGCATGGATACCACTTCAAGCAGCATTCATCCACGGGGTTAGTGATTCAAATCGAAAACATTCAACGCACATGGAAATGAACTGCTAAAATATAGCGATTAGTGAATTGTCAAGGTAGTTATTTACTTCTCTTTGAAAGATTTAGGACTTTATTTTTGAATGCTCTAAAAATTTTATATTCTGAAAATCGCTGATTAACCGAGAGTAATTCAAATTTTTTCTCTACTTTTTTGACCGTGTATATTTCTGCTACTGTCTAATTCCATGGTTATCAATCAACTATTTAAATTATTCAATTCAAAATTTATTAGTATACTATTTCTTTTCAATGTTATGCTTCTCTGAATGATAGTTGTTATCTCCTTTTGTTCTATAGCCCTGATGAAGACCTGAAACTCAGTTCGAAACGTCGGCAGGAATAAATAATTTTTTTCCTTGGAGAAGTTTGTCGGGGGGTGCGGTCAGCAAAGAACAACATAAATAAACAAAACCATATTTATTTATTTTATGCCGACGTTTCGACCTGAG
>NW_027109364.1:12082-14535 GCF_000696795.3 Halyomorpha halys
CCCCCCCGACAAACTTCTCCAAGCACTAATCTACGCTCAACTATCTACACCTCATCATAAATAATTTTTTGTTTATTTATGTTCTTTTTTGCTGACTGCACTTCCTCCCTCCCGACCATTTTCTCCAACTATCAATCTACGGTCAACTATAGGGTTGTAAAATGAGTTCTTAGCGTTATTCAATATTTCAATTTAATCCACTCTTTGTTCATAAAATGATGTTTACTTGGTCAATAATGTTTAAATGTTCCCAGAAAAGGATTAGTTAAAGTGTTTTTATGCATCAGTTTCAACTGAGATTCTTTATCTTTAAGCAAATCACCACGCTTGCTCAAAATAGAAGAGAAAAAAATTCATTTTCATCATTTAATGATTTTTTATTTCTGAAAAAAAAAAAACTGCTGCACAGATGGTTAAAAAAAATTGCAGTGTGTACGGCGATGATGCCTTAAGAGAAAGCACCGACGTAAGTGGTTTGCTCGGTTCAGAACCGGAAATTTTGTCTTGGAAGACGTCCTTCAACTGTTGATGACCGAATTCAAGCATTGGTCACAGACAGCCCTCACTCTACGACACGGGATATCGCAGAAACGCTTAACATATCTCAAGCAAGTGTCTTAAATCATTTGATCAAAGAAATCAAAGTGATATATGGGTTCTTCACAATTTAACAGAAAAGAATTTATGGATCGATTCCCTCCTGAAACGTAATGTTAATGATCCATTTTTTCCACCCACCCTATTCACCATACCTTGTTCCGAAACCGCTAGATATGGCTCCGACATATTTTCACTTATTTCGCGAATTTTCACTCTCTTAACGGAAAACACTTTAATTCGCTCGAGAGTTGATTTAGGTGGGTGGATTAGAAAGAGATAAGAAGGAAATATATGAAAAATGCCCTAATTTCCTTAAAGAAAAATTCCGCGAGACCTTCGGAGAGAGAGAGTTCACCGTGAGAGGCCTCTGGTTTGGATCTCGCGGAAAAATACCAGATAGAAGTACTGACTAGGCTGAGAATAGGTCACACGAGGCTCACCCACTCCCATCATATATCAAAAGAAACCCCTCCGAACTGCCAGTATTGCAATAACAATTTAACAATAAGCCATGTTTTCCAACGATGCCCATATTTTACACCACACCTCAATAGCTTGGGACTAAGCCAAGATATCTCAAAAACCATTGGAGACGATGATAAGGCAATAGAATTGGTGTTCCAGTTTTTAAAATCACAAAATTTACTTACAAAAATATAACTTGATCGGAAGAAAAAAAAAAAATAAAAAAATAAAATAAATAAAAAAAAAAAAAAAATTAAAAATAAATAAAATTTAACGAATATTAGCAAAATTAAATAAAATATAAATGGCGTTGATGACCAATGAAGTTTGGTGCCACTAAACAACCAAACAATACCAGATAGAACAAGTAGCTTCTTAGAAGGCCTAGGTGTTAGCATCAGGGATATTGCCATCTTAGCAGAAAATATTATTTTGTACTGTCTGGGGATTATACACCGTCGTCTGCATGGGAACTAGCTCTGAGATTATTCATTGTTTTTAGTTTTTTTTTACCTGTCGATTCATGTTTTAACTTATTAAATAAAGCATTTCTCTCTCTCTAGATATAAAAAAAAACATATTAATGTATAATAAATATATAACAAATGATATACATGCTAGCAAAAATGTAGTAATATGATAGGATATACTATCCTTTGAGAAAATATGGCAGTTTAACAGGAGCTAAGAGGCCATTGGTTAATTGTGTACACTCTCTGGAGCTCGAGCAACTTGGGTGGTCTCCTACTACCCGTTCCATAAATCTCTCTCGGCAAATAGTCTACTATTCATTCAATGGGACTTTTTTTTTTTATATCACTTCTCATATTTTATCTTTAGACTTTTATTTTTATATTATTTTTTTTATCTTTATTTGAAAATGTAATACACGCTCTCTTTAAGGTAGGTACGATTTGCAAAGAATTTAGTTGTTTCAGGAAGATTATAAAGCAGCAAAAAATTTTTATAGATTACTTATAAATTATTTATTAATAAAATAATATATAAAAATCTTAATGAGTATTAGTAAAAAACACTTCCTTCAAAAAAGCAAATCACATTCATTTTTAACTTCATTTCGAAGTACCGAATACCGTTTTTCAAAGAAATTGAAAATTAGAAATTTTTCACTCACATTTATTTGGTGAAAAACAAAACCTTTTACCATACTTTGATATATTAGTCGGACTAACAAACAGTACACATTTCAATTTCGTCCCTTATTGCATAATTTGTTTCAATTAATGTTTCTAAAGTATTTTTAAATATTTAATTTTGCTCTAAACTTCCCATTCACTACTAAAAATTAGTATACACTACAATAATCAGACCAATTTGGACATATGGAATTGAGCTCTGGGGCTCCACCAAACCATCAAATTCTTCCC
>NW_027109364.1:15066-19610 GCF_000696795.3 Halyomorpha halys
TAGTATAAATTTAGTTAAAATAAAAATGTATTTTCAATAAAATTGATAGATATAATAATTCATCAATAAATAATTTATAAGTAATCTATAAGTTTATTTGCTGCTTTATTATGTTCCTTTAACAACTGAAACTTTAAGTTAACAGTTAAAATTAAAATTAAATATTTAAAAATACTTTATCATATATTTTAACTAAATACAATAATATAAATCAAACTTTCAATAGTGTACATTAAATCTATAAATGTCCTCAAATATAGCAATAGCAGACCATCGTCGGGCAGACGTTTATTTGTTTTTCTAAATTATTTATTTTCCGTATTCAATTCTTATCCAAATCCTCCGTAATATCCTTGATGCTCCTTATTACGTCACAAATGAACTCATCCACAAAGACCTTAACTGCGCTTTCGTTGCAGATTTGGCCCGAAATAGTTATGCGTCTTTTCATTCTGAACTCCTTACCCATCCTATTTATTAGTTCTTAATCATCCCTGATAATCCTCCGAGGCGTCTGTAAAGAAGATGGCCACGGGACTTTCTAATTTAAATTAATGTTTGAAGTATCACCAATGAGTGGTTCCTTCCCAAGATTTTCAATTGCTTGAAACATTCCACACATTTTCATATTGTATTTTTTTGTACAGTTGTAAATTATAATAAATAAATAAATTTTTAATAAAAATTATTTATAGTATCTATATAATTTAAATTTAAATTTTTAGTGCCAATCTTAAAATTGCATTATCAATATTTCTATTTATGTGTAAAAGTTTCAGTTGTTTTAGGAATATAATAAAGCAACAAACAAATTTATAGATTATTTATTCATAAATTATTATGCCAATAAATTGTATTGAAATTAAATTTTTATTTTTTTTAACAGAATTTATATTATTAATGACGCTAATAATTCCTCTTTTATAATGATGAATTAATAATTGGTTGCAGAATATGTATGAAAAGATGATTAGGGATGCACTCAGTGAAGAGCATAAATAAATAAATAAAAAGTTATTATTAATGCCAACGTTTCGACAAGAATTTCAGGCCTTCATCAGGGCTAAAACGAAAATAAGATAACAACCTAAAAATAGCGGTTTAATAGAAGTTCACATAAACAAGAAACATACGATGACAGATATAGATACATAAGTAGTATTGAATAAAATGCGTAGTAAGCTATATATATATATATATATATAGGAACCCACTGGGTTGACTCACCGCTACAGTAACAAAATTAATATTAATCTACATCCGAACCTATGTCCTTGGAGTTAACTCCCCAACATTAATCTTTATATATTTAATAAAATCTTAAATAATAATAAAATTCTTTGTATATATATATATATACACAAAGAATTTTATTATTATTTAAGATTTTATTAGAGCTGTTATTTTATTAGATTGACCAAGATGGTGGTCGAATTGGCCGAAATGTTGGACTTGAAATATGTTTTAATAGAAGGTTGAGACTATTTAGATATCTTTTTGTTAATATTAATAAAACTATCAGTCTTAATGACAAGATGATAAAAATATACATACAGTTTACTATATTATTTTCTGTTTCTTTTCGTTTTCAGAAATTAATTTCTTTATTTAATCTCTTACGTTAGTACATTAACCTTGCCGACATTTGTGCAGTTCAATTTTTGCTTGAAATTTTGTCAAAAAATAAAAGTAAATATATTTTGGTTACAGTTTTTTTGTATTGCCAAATATGTATATTTATACTATATTTACAGAACCTAATTTACTTTTGTTCATTTAATTCTAAATAAATTAAATTCTAATTTAATTTAAGTTACTTAACTACATCTCGACAAACGACTGACATGGAATCCTCATACAAGACTAAAAAGACAAGAAACTGCTCGTCAATTCCGACTATTGCAACATTTACTTGACAAACGGTCTAAACTTCCAATTCATTACAAAAGACTGATCAACATGACTATTATAAGGCCTATCTGGACATACGGAGTTGAGCTATGGGGCTCCACTAAACCATCAAATTCCTCCCGAATCCAATCCTTACAGTCCAAAATCCTTAATGCTCCTTACTTTGTCACAAATCAAGTCATCCATCAGGACCTCAATGTCCCCTATGTTGCCGATTTGGCCAGATCCAGATACCGTTCCTTCCATAATAAACTTCTCAACCACCCAAATCCACTTGTTTCTAACCTGGCTTCTCCTCCATTACCTAATAGTCCTCCTAGGCGTCTGAAAAGAAGATGGCCTCGAGATCATCTCCTCTAGAAATGTTATTGGAGTTCTATCAGTGGGTAGATTCTCCACATGTTTTTATCATGTCACTATGTCACCTACAGCAAATTTACTTGTTGTGTATATGTGAATACAGTTGTAAATAGCAATAAATAAATTATTAAAAAAAAAAGATTCTAATTTTTACAAGAGATAGTACTCTTATACTCTTTGGTCTAAATTTTTATTTCTTTCATTATTAAAATTCATATCAAAGTGAATTATAAATATTAACATAAATTTTTACCCATATTTTTCATAAATTAATTTTTGCTTAAAATGAGTGCAATGTTGGTTCAGATTTATTATGTCTGCTTTAAAATTCATTGTATAATTATCGTTTTGTGGTATGTAAATAGACTTTTTTATCACTAATAATATCATATTATAATTATATAATATAAAAACTGTAGACATAATGGGGTGAACTTGTACATTGAATATCCTGACAATGAACTAGTATTAAAATAATCGATTATTTCATCCAATAATTAATATAGCTACTTCAAAATACAAGCCTTAGTATCGATTAATGTATTCAATGCGGGCAAATCGATATAAATATCATAAACAGAACAGATAACAAGCCTTCAACACGCAAGAGTGATTTAAACCTCCTCAAGATATATCCAGTGGCTACTTCAAGGTAAAATAATGTCTGACAACTTTACTTAATTATTTCAACTGGAAATGCAACGTATATATTACATTATGCATGCATATTATGTAGGTAGGTGCACAGATGCACATAAAACAAAGCATGTCAATGTTATATTTTTAATTTCGTTCTGTGGGTATACATCATCGGAAGAAGCCTACGCTAGATAGAATATACTTCGAGGAAGAAGTATTTTATTTATCTGTAATTTTTTAAATAAGTATATATATTACACTAAAAATCATCAGAAATGTAAAAAAATTGGAATATTTTTTGGATTTTTAATGTTCAACAATATATATTCAACATTTGTTTGGGCAAAAGAGCCCATGGCAAAAGTATTATTTTCATTCACCTCAATTTTTAATTACTTTATTGCAAACTATGCATAATTACTAGTGAAAATTGATGAGTCTGCCAAGAATAGGTGGAGAATACAAAATGGCTGTTATAACCGCAAATTTTGATCTATTCTTAGTTATATATTTATCGTTTATACTTGTCCACGCTCAGCGGAGAAGGGGGTGAGTTAAAGGAAAATAATAATAAAAAAATTAGTATAATCGCCAAAAGGGAAAAAAGACAAAACAATAAAAAATTAATTGCTCCTTAGGCGCCATGTTATTTTTTCCTTGGAAATAACGAAAACCCCGAAACAATATGCCCACAATATACCCTTATATAAATAATACTCGAATTATAACCTCGGGCGAATACCTTTACCTGTAGATAACAGAAAAAGTAGGGGTGTTACCTACAATCTGTTGAATTATCGAAATATTAAGTAAACATAACAAAAAAAAAATAGGTAAAATTAACAAGTTGAAAGCAGTGTACATGCATAAGAATGAACAGAAGAACTATACTTTGTACAAAAGTTTAATGATAAGAAGAAATATATGTACACAGAATGAAAAAGGAAAGAAAAGAAGTCATATCAATTAATAAAACAATGAGAACTTATAGGTTGACTTAACTTTAACTTAAATGATTAACCTTATCAATTATTATTTACATTACTGCACAAAGGAATATAAAAGTGACATTAAAATAAAATTTAGTTCGAACCGCACGTAGTCTTTGGGTGCACTCCTGTCAGAACACAAGGTTGTCCGATATTTCCTTTCCGGTCACCGTATCAGCAGAATTATAGAGATATAATCTCTAACGATGTAATGCCACAACTCTCCTATCCAGGGCGTGCTGAAGATTCCCCTTCTCAAAACCAAAGCCCACTCGTCTAAACATATCGCTCGTGTTTTTGTTTTTCTCCATAATCCCTTTTGTCTACGCTGATATCGCCAATGTTTTTATCTTACTATGGCAATCGTAACACTGTTCCAAATACAAAAAAATTCATTCAGAACTCTATATCGTTAAAACTACCTACAACACCAAAAACCTAACAGAACTTCATTTAAAGTAGAGTATATTTGCTAAATTGTGCTCTTTGCAAAAAGCCATGGAACAACTGACAGAAATTATGAAGCAGCTTCTTGTGTTAAGAGGTTGGTCTTTATCCGAACTACCAGAAGACAAAACTTATGACAAATGGCGTAAAAGAGGAGTGTGAAATTAACAACCATAAGTTGGCATATATAGAAGAATT
>NW_027109364.1:22050-23649 GCF_000696795.3 Halyomorpha halys
TTCCGGCCAAGACTCCTATACTGCCTAACCATGGTTGGGGGTCAAGTTCTTCATTTTGTGGGACCGCCACTCAATGAAAAAAGTCAACGCCCCAGGCCGGATTCGAACCGGCACCGCCAATAGACATCAAAAATTGGTAAGACTGTCTTAACCACTGAGCTACAGCGGCCCAAGAATATATTTATCTGGGTCAGTTAATATCATTCACGGATAGAGGACCAGAGGAGATTGGCACTCAGGCATATAATGAAGAGAAAAACCAGTATTGACCTTAAAAGGCAGGTCATCGATAGTCTAATTAGCCCAGTGGTCACTTATGGATGCCAAGCGTGGTCACTTATGGATGCCAAGCGTGGTCACTTATGGATGCCAAGCGTGGTCACTTATGGATGCCAAGCGTGATCACTTATGGATGCCAAGCGTGGTCACTGACTATAGCTCAGGATAGGAAATTACAGGTGTGGCAAAATAATATTGGAAGAAGCATTGTGAATATGACCAAAAGAGATCGAATAAAAAATGCTAGGATCCAGAAAGAAACAGGACTCACTGAAAGACTGAGATGACAAGATTGAGCAAATGGAAATGGGCAGGGAATCTCCTTCGGAACTGATAACCAGAAATCAGTTCTTTCACCCCAATTTTTAATTACCTTAATGAAAAATATGTATAATTACCAATCAAAAATGATGAGTTTGTTAAATAAAGTTGTGATAAATTTTTTTTTTAAAATAGTGGCTGTTTAAAAAAAATTAATTTCTCATTTGTTGCTTGAAGTTAAATTAAATTTTTTATTTGTATTATATTTTAATTACATATTTATATAAAAATAAATAAATAAGGAAACCATTTTATCGAAATAAAAAAGATTCATTTCATAATTACCCTATTTATCAGTTTTTATGAGAAAAAAAAAAAAAAAAAAAAAAAAAAGTGCTCAAATAAAAGGACCCCTCCTCTCCCCCCCCCAACAAGAGAGAGAGTATTCTAAATATGAATATTTATTTTCAGGCTTTTTAAATAGAATTTCCTAATTTTTTATTTTTATTATATTATATATTAATGCGAAAATAAATAAATTTTTGGACTTTTTCATTTTATTAAAATCCCATTCTTATTGATTAGTTTTTAAGAAAAAATATTTATTTTCAGGCTTTTTAAATTGAATTTCCTAATTTGTTATTTTTATTATATTTTATTTACTAATTAATGAAAAATAAATACATTTTTTGACTTTATTACATCAATAAAATCTCTTTCTTATTTATTAGTTTTTTATGAAAGTAAAAAAAAAAGAGTCCCAGATAAGGGTATTCCTCCCCACCCCCTTCTGCAAGAGAGAGTGTATGCTAAATAGGAATATTTATTTTCAGGCTTTTTAAATTGAATTTCTTATTTCCTAATTTTTTATTTTTATTATATTTTAAATACATATTTATTCTAAAACAAATACTTAATTTGGTTTTTTTTTATTTCATTAAAATCTCTTTTATATTATATTTATTTGAGAGTGTATGCTAAATAGGAATATTTATTTTCAGGCTTTTAAATTGAATTTCCTAATTTTTTAATTTTTATTATATTTTAATTACTAATTAA
>NW_027109364.1:25222-26107 GCF_000696795.3 Halyomorpha halys
AAAATAAAATAAAGTGATCCAGTCAAGGGTATTCCTCCCCCTCCCCCTGCAAGAGAGAGTGAATGCTAAATAGAAATATTTATTTTCAGGCTTTTGAAATTGAATTTCCTAATTTTTTAATTTTTATTATATTTTAATTACTAATTAATGCAAAAATAAATACATTTTTTGACTTTTTTATTTCAATAAAATATCGGTCTTATTTATTAGTTTAAAAAAAAAAAAATAAAATAAAGTGATCCAGTCAAGGGTATTCCTCCCCCTCCCCCTGCAAGAGAGAGTGAATGCTAAATAGAAATATTTATTTTCAGGCTTTTTAAATTGAATTTCCTAATTTTTTTAATTTTTATTATATTTTAATTACTAATTAATGCAAAAATAAATACATTTTTTGACTTTTTTTATATCATTAAAATCTCTTTCTTATTTATTAGTTTTTTTTAAGAAAAAAAAATCGCCCAAGATATCCCTCCCCCAGGAGAGAGAGAGAGAGAGAGAGAGGGAGGATACTAAATAGGAGGCGTACGTTCTCAGAGCAGACAGTAGAGAGGGAGAAGGATACGGTAGAACACAGGACTTGGCCAATTGATTAATTGTACTGTAAATACTGAGACCACCTGGCTAGCTCCTCTCTCTACTACCCGTTCCAACAACCTGGATCTCTTCTCTACTGGGATCTGTCCAACAGTTTCTTTTCCCTACGTCGTCTGTCATTCATGGTTATGTCGAGTCGCTAACTGGTCTGCCCATCTGTCTCCCAGTCCGGAATAAACACAGGGGTTATTAATAACTGCGGGATAATTTGGGCTTTCTTTACGGGAAGAGAAAGTATTTTTTATATTTTATTTTATACCAGATCGGCCTGGTATAACCTTACATGGTTGA
>NW_027109364.1:26902-31800 GCF_000696795.3 Halyomorpha halys
TTCAGTCTTCGGGTTGAGGTTGGGTTTCCCAGGTTGTAGGACACTGTTCCTTTAACTGTTGGCAACTGGGAGTGGAACTTCATGAACCGTTTTTTGATATAATCCTCTATTGACTCCATCTGTAATTCGCGATGTAATTGGCTATTTCTTATGAACCAAGGAGCATTAACTGCGATTCTTAGGACTTTATTTTGAAGTGATTGTAGTTTTTTCCTTTTGGTGAAGGATGCCGCTCCTCAGACTTCACAGCCGTACATCAGCAGTGGCCTGAGAATTTTTTTAAATATAAGAACAGTTGTTTCTGGTTTTAGTTTGGAATTTCTGTTTAGTGTAGGATGCATTGCTAACCTTGCATAAGTTTTAGTTAGTTTGATGTGAAGGGAAAGTATAATTAGAGATCTTTTTATTTACTTTAATTTGCCAAGCTATTACATATTTATATCCATATACTTCTGGATATAAATATGTAATAACTTTACTTCTTAAAAAAAAGAAGTCCTGTATTAATGTACAACAAATAATCACTAAGCTTCATACAATAATTTAAGAGTCTGGCACATAGAGTAAAATAGGTACTAAATATTTCATATTTACAGAACAAGTTTTTTTTTTTTACATTTACAACTGTATTTACTCAAAAATACATCTAGTAAATTTGTTGTTAAATTATAATGATGTGATAAAATTTTGTAGGGAAATTACACATACAACACTTATGGGATTATCAATAACCATTTAGTGAGTACACGCCCACAGAATATGGTTTACATTCGATATTCATAACAGAGTAGTGGCGAAGGACAATTCATACATACATATTACAAGATATAATATCAGTGAGATATTGCCGTCACCCCACTAAGACCTCCAGTGGTCCTATATTAATTTTGAAATATTTGCTTAAAACGGGAAGAGGAGACTTAAGATAGTTTATTAGTTACTTAAGATAGTTTATTAGCTTACCTCTGTTGAGCATTACTTATCTGACTTTTCATGTAATTTGAGCGAGTAGGTTGGTAGATATACGACATGTCTTAATCTCACAAGAGGAGATAATAACACAAAAAAAGGCAATCCTTCCGTACCCGACCCGCCCCACAGATCCCCAGGGAGGGACGGTCCTATATCACTTTTAAAATATTTGCTTAAAACGGGAAGAGGAGACTTTAAGATAATTCAATCGAGCAATATTTAAAAAGCACCTGAAATTGGAAAACGGCGTGACATTTCTACATAAGGTCTCCTAGGTATCATTTTTCAGACGGCTCGAAGGACTGTCAGGAATCGGAGGAAGCAATGTTAGAAACTTAGTGGGTTTGGGTGGTTAGGGAGTTTATAATGGAAGGAGTGATATCTTGTTCGGACTAGATCGGTTACATATGGAACATTAAAGTCTTTATGGATGTTTCTGTTTGTGAAAAAGTAAGGGGATTGTAAGGATTGTATACGAGAGGAATTCGAAGGTTTAGTGGAGCCCCAAAGCTCAACTCCGTATCTCCAGATAGGCCTTATTACAGTCGTGTAGATCAGTCTTTTGTGCTGTAATAGTCGAAATCGACGAGCAGTTTCCTGTCTTGTCAGCTTTGTATGAGGATTTCAGGTTACTCGTACATTATTAAAGGAGACTGTAGTGTGTAGGGCAGTCAGTAAGTTTAAGAAGTGGGGTAAAGGTGATTTGATGGGATTTATTTTAATCCTCCAATTACGACACCATTCTTCAAAAATTGTGATATGGAATTGAAGAGTTTGGGATGCAATCAAAAGATTATTATTGACAGGGAGTGCCAACTTTGACTGGCTCGTTACTACACCAGCAGGTTTCGTTACTACACCAGGGATCGACTTTTATTTTTGTAGCGGTCCCGCGAAATGAAAATGTAAGCCATCACCATCGTTAGAATAGGGTGGTAACCTGTAGATAGATTTTTTTTTTTAATAATAATTTATTTATTGTTATTTACAACTGTATAGAAATATATACAACAAGTAAATTTGCTGTAGGTGACATAGTGACATGATACAAACATGTGGAGAATCTACCCACTGATAGAACTTCAATAAAGGCCGCCCATAGCTCAGTGGTCAAGACACAGTCTTACCAATTTGATGTTTATTGGCGGTGCTGGTTCGAATCCGGCCTGGGACGTCGACTTTTTTCATTGCGTGGCGGTCCCACAAAATGAAGAGCTTTGACCCCCAACCATGGTTAGGCAGTATAGGACTCCAATGGGAGTCTTGGCCGAACAAAAAAAAACTTCAATAACATTTCTAGAGGAGAAGATCTCGAGGCCATCTTCTTATCAGACGCCTAGGAGTATTATTAGGTAATGAAGGAGAAGCCAAGTTAGAAACAAGTGGATTTGGGTGGTTGAGAAGTTTATCATGGAAGGAACGGTATCTGGTTCTGGCTAAATTGCCAACATATGGGACAATGAGGTCCAAAGCTCAACTCCATATGTCCAGATAGGCCTTATAACAGTCATGTAGATCAGTCTTTTGTAATGGATAGGCAATTCAGACCGTTTGTCTAGTAAATGTTGCAATAGTCGGAATCTACGAGCAGTTTCTTGTTTTTGTAGTCTTATATGAGGATTCCAGTAGATAGATTTAATGTTATCTAAAGTGTGACATTTTTACTTGAGAACTCCTCATACTCCTTACATTATTAAAGCCAGAGGGAGAGACCGCGGTGGAGCGGGTTGAACAGTACCGTGCATGACTAAATGCCACGGCGCCGCAGAAGCACACAGCGTCCCCAACCTTACGCGAATATAATCAATTCAACGGCGTTCTGTAATAGCCACTCTTACTATATTACTATAAAGGCTGGCCTCCAGCAGTCGGTAGGAAATAGCTCCAGGCGATGTCATGGCAACTACAAAGATATTTCTTATTTTAAAACTTTTACTGAAATATTAGATGTATTCATGATCTTTAGTTTAACATGTTAAAGCGTGTTAAATGGAAAAACTCATGTTAAATGGAAAAAAATTGCCTTCTTTTGCCGTGGTAAAACGAAATAACATGTAACATGGCTGAGAGTCTGTTATTTGGTCTGTTAAATGGAGAATGACGTCACACAATAGACCAGTTGAGCTCGCCACCATTTTTGTTTGTTGTGTCAGGTTAGTTCTTCCGTGTTTGTGCTAGTTACTATTTCATACCTCTGTTATTAAATCACAATGGATAACTTTAATAATACAATGGAGAAAAAAAAACAGAAGAGGAATTAACAGACCGCCTTGTGTTGGATAGGGAGCGATTTGAATTTAAAAAGGAAAGGAAAACTAAAATTAATTAATTTAAAAAAATTAAAACTAGAGCTTTTGAAGAAGTCTGATTGACAAAATAATCGAACTTAACAATATTTATAATTATGTATGTATTCTTACTTATGTATATATTATTATTTATGTATCATTAATTAAATAGAGAAATTATACTTAATAAAAAGTGGAAATCATTTAAGACCTCAGCAGCCCCTCTCTCCCTCAAATAGATGTAAGCTTTTTATTTTTGTTCATGATTGATTTCATGTCAAATCAACACATTCCAAATACTTTTTTATCTCATTATCTCATAATCTAATAAAATTTGACACCAAAGTAGTTTCCATAAAGCTTACTGGCACCTAAGAGGAACATCCAAGTTTTATTAAATTATGTTCACCAGTTTTGAAATTATAGCTCTATAGTTTTCTAAATTGTAAATGGCTAGTTTTTTAAATACAAATAGCTCCACTCATGATTAAGGTAGAAACATGGGAGGAGTGACATTTTGTAGCTATTTAAATTAACTTTTACCAGACATGTAACATGCTATATATGCTTGTTAGAAAATTTTTCAAAGAAATTACTGAAAATAAGTGATTTTATTCTTAAACAATACATAAGGTTTGAAGATAGGAGGATAATGGGTTCATTAATACAATAAATACTAAAAAAGTGGGTTATAGATATAATAACAACTTTTATTAGATATCATTTTTCTTAGAACATAATAATTTTATTCAAAGATGCACAATAAAATATTGAAAATTAGTAACAACCTAAACTCAAAAACTTTCAATACAGTTGTCAATTAGCTCATCTTCATTCTCTTCCTCACAAGTTTGAAGATCAATAAGACATCATAAACTAAACTTTCACACAAATTCCACTTTTCACTCACACTAGGCATGTTGTAATTAATTACTTAAATCAAAATTGAAGTAAACAATAACATGAGGGTCTGGAAGGAAGGTTATAAACATAAAGGCTTATAAAACAAGTTGCTCAGAAAATCCGCTAGGGGCTCTTATGCATTTAACGTTTAACATGACTTCAAATAGGGCTCCTTACAATGCTATAGTTATAACATTTAACATGATAAAACATCATGAATATACCCCTATTATATATAAAAATGACTGACCGTTACTGTATATGAAGGATATGGTCGGGAATGCGCTCAAAAAGAAACAAAACATGGCAACTATTTATTTTCTGACGTTTCACCCCACTTCGCAGGGTTTCATCAGGGCTAAAAAAATATATATATAAATGTGATGATGTAAGATAATATCTTTTTAGAAATTTAATGGTTTGAATTTCTAAAAAAAATAACTTTTAAAAGAAATTGTTTCCTTTTACATCCTCAGTAATGTTAAACTATCATTTAAGTGGAAAGAAAAAAAATAATTTCTTATTTTATGAATATGAAGGATATGGTCGGGAATGCGCTGGGTGGAGGTTGCTCTGGCCCGCTTGAGAATAGGTCATACTCTCCTCATGCACTCTCACCTGAACAGAAAACTGCCACCAACAACGTGCAAATATTGTCAGTCCATTCTTACAATTAGACATATTTTTGAAGAGTGTACTCACTATTTGCCAACAATAAATAGGATAGGACTGACC
>NW_027109364.1:35465-45986 GCF_000696795.3 Halyomorpha halys
TTTTATTTATTTTTTATTTTTTATTTTTTACTTTTATCATGCCATAGGCGTTGACGACCAGAGGGTTTTACGCCTTTAAGCAACAATCGACAACAAAAAAATAATTTGAAACAATTTCCATTTAAAAAAGATTACTCGATTGAAATTACTGTCAATCTTCTATGCCCATTCCTACATGATAGTTGACATCATGAGAAAATGTTTTGCTGAAATAAAGATTGTTCAAAGTGATTTATTAACAAATATTTTCAAAAAAATAATCTGAAAATATATATACAAATTTATATTTAAATAAAAAAAAAAATTAGATAAGTTTTTGCTCCAAAAAAGGATGAAATTTTTAAATATGAAAATATCAATA
This sequence comes from Halyomorpha halys, assembly GCF_000696795.3. NCBI lineage: Eukaryota > Metazoa > Arthropoda > Insecta > Hemiptera > Pentatomidae > Halyomorpha > Halyomorpha halys. Next base: position 35,827 of record NW_027109364.1, read on the forward strand.
AATTTTTTTCAATTTCTCGAGACTGGTAATTATTTATAAAATAAATCAAATTGTATCCTTGTATAGTCTCAACACTTTTTATTACATCAATAGTCCAACGTTTCGGCCACCTCGGCCATCCTCAAGGACAATTTAAATATTTAACAGCTTATTATACATTCATTTTTAACAATTATAACAATAATATTATCACTAATAATATAACATACCTTCCATTATAAATTCTCTCCACACATCAAATTTTAAAAATCGTTTTGCAGGCTATACAGACAGCCCAGGTCATTTAAAGTCAAATACACCCTATTAAAAAGTAAATTATTAGAGAGTCATGTTTATTATTAATAAGCTTACCTAAGCTTATGTTTAGTTACCTTTATTTTTTTTTAAAATACATTAGTTATGCAATCTGAATTAAATTAAAAACAAGGCTGACCTGTAGTGGGTGGAAGGTTATAAATAGTTTATTTATATAGATTAATTGAAAATTAAAAGTTTTAAAAACTAATGAATTAAAAAAAATAGGTAACTAAACATAAGCTTATTAATAATAAATATGACTCTCAAATAATTTACTTTTTAATAGGGTGTATTTGACTTATAATTAATAACATGGGCAGAATAGCCTGCGAAACGATTTTTAAAATTTGATGTTTTTTTTTTTTTTAAATTTGATGTCAAAAGACTAACATGGAATCCTCATACAAGACTGAAAAGACAGGAAACTGCTCGTAGATTCCGACTATTACAACATTTACTAGACAAACGGTCCAAACTTCCAATCCATTACAAAAGACTGATCTACATGACTATTATAAGGCCTATCTGGACATACGGAGTTGAGCTTTGGGGCTCCACTAAACCATCAAATTCATCCAGAATCCAATCCTTTCAGTCCAAAATCCTTAATGCTCCTTACTTTGTCACAAATCAAATCATCCATCAGGACCTCAATGTCCCCTATGTTGCCGATTTGGCCAGAACCAGATACCAATCCTTCCATAATAAACTTCCCAACCACCCAAACCAACTCGTTTCTAACCTGGCTTCTCCTTCACTACCTAATAATCCCCCTAGGCGTCTGAAAAGAAGATGGCTTCGAGATCTTCTCCTTTAGAAATGTTTTTGGAGTTCTATCAATGGGTAGATTCTCCACATGTTTTTATCATGTCATAATATCACTTACAGCAAATGAACTTGATGTGTATATATGTATACAGTTGTAAATATCAATAAATAAATTAAATATTAAAAAAAGAAATTTGATGTGAGAAGAGAATTTATAATGGAAGGTATGTTATATTATTAGTGATAATGTTATTATTTTAATTGTTAACAATGAATATATAATAAGCTGTTAAATATTTAGATTGTCCTTGAGGATGACCGAAATGGCCGAAACGTTGGACTATTGATGTAATAAAAAGTGTTGAGACTATATTTGGATAATATTGATTTATTTAATAAATAAAATATTTATTTTACAAAAATAAAATTAATTTATAATTAAAACTCAATTACCACGCCTGTTGTCATATACAATCCACTTTTTTGATTATCCTTTTATGAAAGGACTCGTTATTTTTTTTCTTAGTAACCAGTGTAACGAATTTTTCATAAGTGCTACCTCTTATCAAGTTCATGAGTTACCCTTAGATCTACGTTTTTTTTAATGAATTTGTTGAGGGGGGAGGAGGGGTTCCCTGAACAATATTTACAATCTCGAGCCCCAATCTATCAATCCCAGCGCAGCCCTCTCACAGTGTCACAAGTAATGAGCCAATGGAGGCTGAGTAAGTGCGCTAAAGCCGCCTATTCAGTTTTGGCAAAAACCCTTAGTTAGTAGTATCGCAGCAACGTACTTAATAATTGAACACCCTTCAATAAACAATTAAAAGTAATGTTTTAATTGTAATAGTTATTAATCTTAAATATTAATATGTACATGTAGTTCTTTCAATATTAGCTAAAGAAATTCTTTCTTCTAAAAAAAATTTTTTTTTTCATTGCAGATGCAAACAATATATTTGCGAAACGTCGCCTATTGTTGTATCATTGACTGATCCTCAAGACCCCTAAAAATATTTATCATTAACAGTCAATAAAACACTTCTGAATATATATATATCGCAAATCAGGAACTAGAATGCAATAGACAATTCCTTTGAAACTGGAACTTCTGAATTAAGTTATAGTCTAAATTGAGTCATATTAAAAAAAAAAAAGTTTGATCAATGTTTTTCACCTTAGGTATTTGAAGTAGAAATAAACATTCAACTGATTGTTGTATAAAAACAGAGTATTTTAATAAAAATCATGTCATTATATATTTTAATAAATTCAACATAATAAATCAAAGGTTTCCTAATTGCGTGTAATTAGAATGCAATCGAAATGGACTCGTTCTAAATAGTTGCTATTATAAATTACTTGCCCCGATATTAATACCTCTTTGCTATTTAGGGAAAGCCAAATCATTACGTTAAAATATGCAGTTTAATATGCAAAAATTTGCAATTTATTACTCGTTTATGAGTTGTGTAAGATATCTTTTATAAGATCGAAGGCAGTGATTTTTTTTTAATAAACGCCAGGGACTGAAAATAGCTAGTAATTTTTATTTCAAAAGAGTTTTAATTAGAAATTAATTTTTATTTTTGTAAAATAAAAATTTCATTGACATTTCCACATTTAAAAATTTCATACTTTTTTGGAGCATAAGCTTATCATTTAATTTTTATTAGTAAAAACTTAAATATAAATTTGTTTACATTTTTTCTCATTACTTTTTCTATAAATAATTGTTACAGAGAAATTAATGGAAACAATGCAGCAGAGCTATAGAAAACTCAGGACAGAAGAGTACTCCGAAACGTAGGTGAATTGAGGACATTTTTAACTTAGTGAGAACTGGGAAGAAAACATCCCAAAATTTTTATATTGTAATTGAACCTTTCTGGCACTATAGTGGTGTATAATAGAAATTTTTTCATAGCAGTAATCCGTTAATTTTTAAAAATAAAAAAAACTCTGATATAAAAAAATAAAACTGATTATTTAAATTAATAAATATCATTTTGATTAATTGAGGAAAATCATTTGAACCACATTACACCTAAAAATTTTTAATATAAACTATATAGTAATAAACATTTTAATTAAAGTTTAATATTATTTATATATTTTTAAATTTATATAGTCTCTTCTATAGAAAAGCTTATATTTTAAATAATTTGGGTATACACCTTGCAAATACACTTGTATTTGTTATTTGTAATTACAAAATTGTACAGAAGATATTATTATATAATTATTTACAAAAGAAAAGAAAGAATATAAAATAAAACAGTAAGAGATAAGAGAAAATAAAAATAAAATAGTAATAATAAATAAAATACAACTGAGTACAAAGAATGGAATGAAGAAAAAAATTAACAATGAAATCGAATAGAATAAAAAAAAATAACAACATATGGTTCTTAAAATGACTAAATGGTGCTTTTTTAAGCGCCCCTATAACTGTACAAAAGAACATTTTTCTATCTTAAAAATTCTAGTCCGTTAAAATATATTCCGTTTTAAGAAATAGTATATTTGTGTAAAATTCTAATAATATTTATAAGATAATAATAAATTAAAAAACAAGTGAACAAACTTAAAACAACATAATTTTATCTTATTTAAGATTTAATTATCTTATTTTATTTAACTTAATATAAAAGAATTTTATTTGGTTTCGGTAATCTAAAAAAAAAAAAACACTAGAAAAAGCATAGTAACATTCAACAAAGAAAAGGATATAAAATATCTAATATAATATAATTTATATGAGTTCTATCATATAAAACAATATATTCTGTTTTAATTAATACTTATAAATTATAAATACGTATAAAATACTAATTATATATGTATAAGTTAATAATAAATTCATAAAAAAAAAAGAAGAACAAAGAGAGAACAAACTTAAAACAACAATAATTTTATCTGCTTTCAGTAATCTTAAATAAAAGAAAAGTAACAACAAAAAACATCAAGATCATTCAAAAATAATGGGTTTAAGGGGTCTATATGATTTCTTCAGATTAATATTCATCGAGATTAATATTTATTAATTAGAAATGATAAATTGTTAATGAATGAAACAAGCAACAAAAATAAACTTGTTTACAAATGATATGATTATTTTAGTTATTATGGTTATTACTTGACTTTTTTATTTTGTCTTAAATTTATTTATTGATATTTACAACTGTACATAAATACATCAAGTAAATTTGAGGAAATCATAATGGTATGGTACAAGCATGTAGAGAAGCTACCAATTGGTAGCACTCTAAAACATTTTTACAATATAAGGTCTCGAGGCCATCTTATTTTCAGACGTCTCGGAGGATTGTTTGGAATAAAAGATCAGAAACTAATGGGTTTGGGTGGTTAGTGGGTTCATAATGGAAGAGGCGATCTGACACCTCGGAGGATTGTCCGGAATAAAAGATTAGAAACTTATGGGTTTGAGTGGTTAGGGAGTTTGTAATGGAAGGATTGATATCTGGTTCGGGCTAGATCGGTTTAAAATGGAACATTAAGCTTGTGGATGATTTTATTTGTGAAAAAGTAAGGAGCATTTAGGATTTTACAACACATAACAGAGGATTACACATAAGAGAGGAATTGGAAGGTTTAGTGGAGCCCCAAAGATCAAATCCGTATGTCCAGATTGGCCTTATTACAGTCATGTAGATCAGTCTTTTGTTTGGACCGTTTGTCTAGTAAGTGTTGTAATAGTCGAAATCGACGTGGTTTCCTGTCTTTTCAGTCTTGTGTGAGGATTCCAGGTTAGTCGTTTGTCCAGATATAGTCCAAGGTAGCAGATCTGTTCAACAGGGGTAAGGGGAACATTATTGACGTATACTGAAGGGCTGTTAGTACTTGATTTTAATTACAATATTTAATAAAACTACAGTAACTGTTACTTTGAAATTTATTGAATAAAAATAAGGGCCTTCGTAAAAGAATAAATAAAGGGCCGTCGATAAATAGTTTATTTCGCTTCTAAACAAATTGATTACTTGAAATTTTTTAGGTAATTAATTGCCCTGAGGGAACCTTGTGAAGGTCATCACAGATTCCTCTTATGCTCGAAATGAGGCCGGTATCGGAAGAATTTTAATGTAGCGACGGCCGAAGGAGAAGATCAAAAGGAGATGGTAATCTTCCACTAGAAGGCGCTCAGTCATTAGTTAATAGGAAATCCACAGCGGCATTAATTGGACTAATTGAATCCGTCCTCTTAGAGTGTCCTCATCAAGGGACAAAAATAGGATTGGTCAGTCCTTATCCTTCCCCAGCCTCTCATTGGCTATTAACTCTTCCAATCAGGGGAGAAAGGAAAATCTTCATCCTGGAATTGGGTTCCAACGAGGTGCGATGGTGACTCGATGAAAGCCGTCCTCGAAGGAGAGGAGTTGAAAAATTTTAATTAAAATCACAAGACAACAGTGTTAAAAAGAAATGGTTAACTTCAAATAATCATGTATAAGTTCAATATCAAGACTTTAAGATAGAGCAATATTTAAAAAGCGCCTGAAACTGAAAAACGGCATGAAACTCGCCATGGTTGCCAATAGTACAAGAGCCCAAGAGGAGAAAAAAGACAGTTATCTCACCCCAATTTTTGATTACTTAATTGAAAACTATGTATAATTACTTGTCAAAACTGATGAGTCTACCAAGTATAGATAGGGGAAATAAAAAATGTCGGCTATTTGAAAACGATAAAAAAATTTAATTTTTTATTCGGAGCTCTATATTTTAAAAAGTAGGAACAACACTAGAAAACTTAAGAGAACGTCATTTAAAGAAGAGTAAATTTGCTAAAATATGAGCCCTACGTTTAATAATTTTCGAGGTATAGCTTTTTAAAAAGCAACATTTCCTTAAAAATCAGAAGTTGCTAAATTTATTTTGCGAAATCTATACCTCAGTACAGATGTCTACTAGTACTCAAGTTAAAACTAGTTTATAATGTATTATAAAGTAGTTTATGACGTTTATTTCAGTAGGAGTAGTAGTTTTTATGATTTTTGCTCAAATAAATTAATTTTTATTCGGAGCTCTATATCTTAAAAAGTATGAATTGTGTTGTTCCTAACGAAGCTGTTGTAGGTTTTATTATCTCCTAAAGATTTTCTGTCTAAAGACCTCTGAATTTAACATATAATGTGTACTTTAAATCGGGCTGCTCGCAATCTTATACTTATAACATTTAGCATGTTAAAATTTTTTACATTCAAATCAACATGATGAATACCCCTATTATGAGATAAAGGAATATTAGGTCTAAAGTTAAATTTTGAAGTAGGAAAAAAGAAAATAATATGTTGGCTTTGATTATATCGTTATAGAAATCCAAAATAATATCCCTAAAATTAGTCACTTCGAGTTAGACATGGTACAAGACCTGGTTGCCAAAATGTTATTTCTTTATATTGCCAAGATTAATAAAGAGCTTGGTGTTAAAACTTTGAATTCGTTCCAAATTGAGAAGTTTCACGATAATTTGACTTCTTGAAATCTTAACATATTTAAATGTTAATGTCCTGAATTAAAAAATAATGATAGAGTACGGTTTTATTTATTACTTTCTGAATATTTATGATTATTATTTATATTAGCGCTACAGATCGTGGAGGTTCATGACGTGGTTTTTGTGAGTACCACCCATTGGCTAACGGGCCTCACATATGCCCGGGGAGATGTGAGTGAGTATGCTTGAAAAAATACCAAATAGGGCCGGGGACACGAACTCGCAACCTTTGGGCTGGCAGACAGGCGCGTTACCACGCTGCTACCGTCACCCCGGAATATATATGGTTACATATTGAATATTTATTACTGGATTTTGTATTACTTTCTTCATTCAGTCACATTTTAGTTTGACTTACCAATATATGGAATATATAGTAAAGGAAAATACTGAAAAGCCAAGCTAAAATAAATTAACTTTATACTAAAATTACATTATATGTAATTTAATTTATATTTACATAAAAACGTAATATATATGATTATTACATATATTTATATGTCAAATGAATATATGTAATAATAATATAGTGTAATATATTGAAATAGAACGTAATTTCAGTTTCTTATGACAAACGTATTTACATGTAAACGCACATAATGCCACACTTGATACGAAGATGGCCCAAAGTTGTTACCGAGTATAAAATAGTAGGGGTATTCATGATCTTTAGTTTAACATGTTAAATGGAGAAATATTTCCTTCTTTTAGCATGTTAAAACGATATAACATATAACATGGCTGAGAGTCTGTTACTAGGTCTGTTAAATGGAGAGTGACGTCACGAAAATAACCAATTGAGCTTGTCACCGTTTTATTTCTTAAGGTATTAGGTTACTTACTTGTAGTTTGTGTTTTGTTTTTTTCTTTTGTCTTGTGTTTTGGACTTTTAAATAGTAAAATCAGTAACCAAACTTTTACACTTCTACTTTTCAATTATTTTAGGCATGTTGTAATAAATTACTGTAATCAAAACTTAGATGTAAACAATAACATGAAGTTTTGAAAGGAAAGGTTACTAAACAAGTTGCTCAAAAAATCCGCTAGGATCTCTTATGCATTTATCATTTAACATGACATTAAATAGGGCTGATCACAATGCTATACTTCTAACATTTAACATGGTAATACATTTTACATTTAACACAATAACATGAATATCCCTAGTGCAAAGACTGAGAGACTGTTGGTTTACTGCGGCCAGGAGCAAGGATCTATAGGGTAAAGTAATAAAGAACATATAGAGCATTATCAGTTATTGTTAAGTGTTTAAACAAAGCATAGGAAATATTTTATTTAATTATAGGAAAATTATTATTTTATTTTAGATTAATATAAAAAAAATTATCAAGTAGTGGACATTCTTATAAATTCTTTATGTTTAAAAACCGGACTTATACCCCCTAGAGAAATGGCTTATAGTTCCGTGAATAATGAAAATAAAGCTATAATTATTATTACATTTTAGTGTCTAATAATTACTTAAGGAAATTCATTTTTAAAAAATACAAATTTTTTATTACTAGCAAAAGTCACCTTAATATACTAGTTTTTATGACTGGTCAAGCATCTCAAATAAATATAATTATATAATAAAAAATGAATCTGTTATCCACTACAACCCATGATGAAAGTACAAGAGCCCAAAAAGAAAAAAAGGAAGTTATCTCACCCCAATTTCTGATTACTTTAATGAAAACTATGTATAATTACTAGTCAAAATTGATGAGTCTGCCAAGTATAGGTAGGGGGAATAAAAATGGCGGCTGTTTCAAAGCTATAAAAAAAACTAATTTTTCATTCGGAGGTCTATTGTCTCAAAAAGTAGAAACAACACAAGAAAACCTAAGAGAACATAATTTAAAGAAGACTAAATTTTCTAAAATATGAGCCCTAATAGAGTTATTTAGGTTAAATAGTTTTCGAGATATAGCTTTTTAAAAAGTAACATTTCATTAAAATGTACTGAATGTACTGAAAGATCAGTAGTTAGTTAATTTATTTTGAGAAATCTATATCTCAGGAACTATGTGACGTATAGATGTCTATCAGAACTCAAATTAAAGCTAGCTTAATGTACTATAAAGTAGTTTATGATGTTTATCTTAGTAGGAGTAGTAGTTTTCACAATATTCAATAAAATAAATTGATTTACAGTTGTTCGGACAAAACTATACGTCACATAATTCCAGTTATATAGATTTCTCCAAATAAATTAACTAACTACTAATCTTTCAGTACATTTTTATGGAATGTTGCTTGTTAAAAAGCTATATCTCGAGAACCATTGAACATAAATAGCTCTATTAGGGCTAATATTTCACCAAATTTACTTTAATGATTATATTTTAGGTTTTCTATTGTTGTTGGTAGTTGTAAAGATATAGAGCTCGGAATGAATTATTTTTTTAACATTTTGACTAATAATTTCATTGAATTAATTAAAAGTTGGGGTAAAATAACAGACTTTTTTTCTTCCCGGCTCTTTTACTATGAGGGTCCCAGTAGTTTTTTAGGTACTGTTACTAGACTGCTGTGCATGGATAAGAATCAGAATGAGGCTTGGTGTACCCCGAACCTACAGGGTTGACTCAGGGCTATATTAACATAATAAATAATCTCTCATACCCAGGTTCAAACCCGAGCCCTTGTAGTCGCCTTACCACTCATCTATCCCGCTCCTATTCTTAGAGTCTTACCTATTGCCCTTGAGTATGGCAGATAGCATTATCATTCAGTAAGCTCCTTCAAAAGACTATTCCTTTTTCTGACATCTTGAAAGTTCCGAGGTGTTCCAGATGGTGCGAAGCTCGCAACTCAAGAATGCTATTTCCTATAACCCAGCGAAATAGGAGATAGCTATCGACGAGATACCAAAGACCGCAGATCGTAGACATAACTGGCGAGAATTTCGAACAATAGCCCTTAAATCAGACCATCTGTTGATATAAATCGTCCCTCATCGGGCCATTTTTAATTGAGCGACTCTCGGATCGTTAGATAAATCCTCAATAATTGAGTGGCTGGAATCAACGAAGGAGGAGCGTAGCCAAGTTATGGCTTAATAGGATAGCAATCACAACTCTCCAGCCTTTGCCATAACTTCCTGAGAAAAAATGTCTAACGCAAGAAGGAAGATGGCCACTCACTCATGGTATGGCTTCATCCACATTCAATTAAGCCACTCAGGTATTTCATTGCGCTAACGGTCCAGATGTTCTTTCTATGCCCAAAGAACTCGAAAGTAACTTTTATTAACATTTTACGATATTATTATATGTTTTCCTTTAGGCATCATGTTACGTCTCCAACATCTTAAAGTGCTGTGAAACATTTGCCAATCTAAGTCAAACCCGACTATGCACAAGCCTTTGGATAGATTGCTATGATTGCCTGGTACAAGTTGGCCTACTTTTGTTTCTATTTTGGAGCACAAACCAAAGGGCGTTTAAACATTCGCTTAAACATTAACTGTAGTTTAAGTTTAATAGTTTAAAACTCTACCCTACTGAGGTGATTAGTTCGATTATGTTCATTTTATTTTTTTTTTCTGTTTATATCCTATAGAGATTTT
>NW_027109364.1:46717-47035 GCF_000696795.3 Halyomorpha halys
TATGTTCATTTTATTTATTTATTTTTCTGTTTATATCCTATATAGATTTTATTTGTTTTTATTATATTTTAAGTTCGATTATGCTCATTTTAATTTTCTGTTTATATCCTATTGAGATTTTATTTATTAACTTTCATTTTTATTATATTTTAGTACGATCATGTTCATTTCATTTATTTATTTTTCTGTATATATCCTATATAGATTTTATTTGTTTTTATTATAAGTTTAATAGTTTAAAACTCTACCCTACTGAGGTGATTAGTTCGATTATGTTCATTTTATTTTTTTTTTCTGTTTATATCCTATAGAGATTTT
>NW_027109364.1:47645-48170 GCF_000696795.3 Halyomorpha halys
GTTTATATCCAATAGAGATTTTATTATATTTTAAATTCGATTATGTTCATTACATTTATTTATTTTTCTGTTTATATCGTATAGAGATTTTATTTATTTACTTTTATTTTTATTATATTTTAGTTCGATTATGTTCAATTTATTTATTAATTTTTCTATTTATATCCTATAGAGATTTTATTTTTGGTATGACTGTGTTCAATGAGCATGTCATTGCCCAAGTTTGTGGCAGATTGTAATAATACTTATCAATAAATAATTTTTTTTAAAAAAACTATTGAGTTGTTTATATTTCTCTGTTGTTACGATTTGAAGAGTTGCGGTATACAGCCAATAGAAATTAACATAAGTATAACTTATTTTATTTGTACTGACGTTTCATCCTACATTTTAGAACTTCATCAGGGCTAAAAAAAAAAAAAACAAGGTAACAACCATACATAAATAAAAAAAAAACAGAAACAGTACAACAAAAACATTTTGAACATTATTAAAAATAATTTTAAAAAATCTCTATTATTATAA
>NW_027109364.1:48340-52663 GCF_000696795.3 Halyomorpha halys
ATTAGTTATATTTATTTTTTCAATTTTATTTGACATAGCAAAAAACTTTATTTACTTAGGCTATATCTTTGGATTACACTTGAACATTAAATGAACAAGTACTTGATAAAATTTATAGAAGGAAAGTGACATTTATACATTATCTTGTTTCAGTTAAATGATTTTTACTTTTCCATACTTATAAATGGAATATATGTGAAATATTGCGATCTTGAAAAAAATTCTAATTTGAGATTTCAACGTTATAAAAAAAAAAAAACTTAGTCACGCAAAATCGTCTGTGAAGAGCTTAGCTCAAAAAACAAAAAGGCCTATCTGGACATACGGAGTTGAGCTTTGGGGCTCCACTAAACCATCAATAATCCAATCCTTACAGTCCAAAATCCTTAATGCTTCTTACTTTGTCACAAATCAAGTCATCCATCAGGACCTCTTTGTCCCATATGTTTCCGATTTGGCCAGAACCAGATACCAATCCTTCCTCGATAAACTTCGTAATCACCAAAACCTACATAAACTAGTAGGCTTATTTTTACTTTCTTGACTATCTTCAGAAACACCTGTAAAGAAGATGGCCTCGAGATCCTCCCCACTAGAATTGTTATTAGAGTTCCGTCAACGGATAGACTCACCACATATCTGTATCATGCCTCTGTATATTTAATATCAAATTTTCTAATTCTATTTTATTTTTTATACAATTATAAATACCAAACAAAAAACGTTTCTTGGCCCAAGGCGTGAGCTAGGTCATTTAAAAATTTAAAAATAACAAGCATTTCCCCCTTCAATCCTGATTAATTTCTTATTTAATTTTTTTTAAGACAAAAAAGATTTATTTATTGATAGATATTACAATCTGCCACACAGTTGTGGGCAATAGGTAATAGTGATGAATGATCTCATACATACTAAAATAAAAAATAAAATAAAGTAAAAGAAAAAAAAATATAATAAAAAAAACTCTCTTAAAGTATATATACAAACAAAAGAATAGACAAGATGAACATAATCAAACTATCTGTATGAAAAATAAATAAATAAAATAACATAATGATAAAATAATATATACAATATTTACACAATCGACCTAAGGATCCCTGAGCCCACTCTGAGGGGTAGAGCAGAGCTCAAGAGATCCCAGTGCATCCCTCTCGCTGCATCACTGGTGATTAATTTCTAACAACGTTTTCTAAAGCAAACTTCAATAAAATAGGTGATAGAGAATCGCCTTGTTTTTAACCAAACTGAACTTTAAACTCATCAGAATAATAATTCCCCTTACTATATATCCATATATTGGTAAGTTAAAGTAAAACAGGACATAATGTCTAAAAATAAAAAGGTTTCATAATCAAATCAAACTATATTTACCACAAAATAATCTGTAAAATAAAATATCTGGCAAATGTTCTAAATGATTTCCACCATTTTCGATTTGGGTTAATGTTCTCCAGCAAATTCCGAGATTGTATTTTAATGGTATTGTTCCAAACATCTGTTCCTAGAGCGCTGGAACACAATCTTCTTTATGACCGCTAGAACGAGCTAAAATTATTTCTATGCGGGCCTCACTGCTCAACATTCCTTCCCTAGAAAGGTGGGTAACTGGTTCTTCACAATCTGTCGATATAAATTTTAAAAACTGTAGAATTTAGTTTAACCTAACTTTGGACTGTTTGAGCTATTAATGTAAATTTGATGTTTAAGAAAACATATAAAACTAATGATGGGTTTTAGAAAGCTATTATATCAGCAATAAAATAAATCTTTTTAGATAATCTAATAAACAAATATCTGGTTTGGTGCGCGCACTGCTCAACATTAAACTTAGAGGGGAGGGGGAACCTCCACTTATGTTATCGAATCCATATAAGATTTCGGTAACTCCATTGCTTCATTATGAAACATTCATTAATGAATGGTTCACTTGAGATGATTAAATATACCAGCGAGGATATTACGATGGAAATCATAAAGTCTTAATTGTATAAAATGAATAGAGGAATTAACAGGTTTATGATCCGCCTGTCTCAGTAACTTGTTGGCCAAGTAGTCGTTAGCAGCAGGTTCGAACAGTTGGAGGAGGATAGGAGTATGTAACTTTACCCTTTCGAAGAATCGGCTCTCGGATGTTTCTCATTTATGGTTTACAGAAGAAAAAACAACAGATATACTACATTAGGGGTATTCATGATGTTGTGTTAAATGTTAAATGTTTTACCATGTTAAATGTTATAAGTATAAGATTGTGAGCAGCCCTATTTAAAGTCATGTTAAACGTTAAATGCATAAGAGCCCCTAGCGGATTTTCTCAGCAACTTGTTGTATAAGCCTTTATGTTTATAACCTTCCTTCCAGACCCTCATGTTATTGTTTACTTCAGTTTTGATTTAAGTAATTAATTACAACATGCCTAGAGTGAGTCTTTTGTTTATTTGCTGACCGCACCCCCCACCTCCGACCATCCTCTCCACATATTAATCTACAGTCTACTATAAACACCTCATCATTATTAAAAAGCTATAATTATAGCAATCTACCAACAAGTAGAAATAATATTCATTAAAAAAAATAAAAACTATTACAAAACAAGAATATATTTATATATAGGAAGATGGTCAGAGTTGCGGTCAAAGGAGAAACAAAAATAGTTTACAACTATTTATTTTCCGACGTTTTGGCGCACTTTGTAGGGCTTCATCAGGGCTAAAAAGATACAAAATGATGCAATGATAAGAAAAAAAATACAATGATAAGAATAAAAATAAGTAACAATGGCAAGAGTAAAAATGTTTACTCTTTATCATTTTATATCTTTATTATTACTTATTTATGAATAATTATTATTTTTTCATGACGCTTATTTAATCTCTATTTTTTTTTCTTTCCCTGTAATGTGTTTGTTTCATGTACATCTCCTGTATTTTTTCACTGTATATTTTATGTATTTTTATAAAAAAAATTTTACTCTTGCCATTATTACTTATTTTTATTCTTATCATTGTATCTTATCTTTGTATTTTTATTCTTATCATTGTATCTTATCTTTGTATTTTTATTCTTATCATTGTATCTTATCTTTGTATTTTTATTCTTATCATTGTTTCATTTTGTATCTTTTTAGCCCTGATGAAGCCCTACAAAGTGGGACGAAAAGTCGGAAAATAAATAGTTGTAAACTATTTTTGTTTCACCTTTGACCGCAACCCTGACCATCATCTTATAAATAGAAAAATATTATCCAACTCAAAATATATAAATATGCATTTACTGTCGAATATTTAAAAGAAAATTTGCTTAAATATCTTAGGGTATCCTGCTATAGATTTTTCATTGATATATTGTTTAAATAAATAAAATTTTAATTGTGTTAGGGTATCCTGATTTAGATTTTTCATTTGCGGTTAAAAAAAAAGCATGCAAATAAAATATGTCCATAATAAATCCAGGCCTATATATAACTATATATACATATAAAGAATATATATAGTATTTTTTTTTTATAACTTAACAACATAAAAATTTTGAAGAGTTTGCACAGAAATTCTTAAGTATTAGATCAGGTACTTCTTACCAAACGTCCTATTCGTAGTTTCGTCCATCTCCCCCTTGCTTATACATCTTCCCGAATAGAGGGAGACACTTTAGAAAAACGGTGGATAAATGACAAAACTAAAGATAAAGCAATAAGAGCATGGAGGGACCATACAAGAAGCGAGAAAGCTAGCTAGAGTCTCCTATCTCAGATCTGGTTTTATGCCCCTAATCAGCCGGAGAATGTTAATGTGTATTTCCGAGTTGTTATAAATGTTAAAGCTCGGAAACTGACATGGTCCGGAGAGAGGAGGGATATCGCTCTGGGTGGTCCACCTTATATATATCTCAGTTAGTCCTGGAGCCTCCAGAGCTGTTAGTTCGCTATCTCGCTCCATAAGTCTTCTCTTCTCTTCTCTCACGATTAACTGGGAATTAGGTCGATATAATAAATCGATAATCCTAAGATTGATTTATCTACTTCGCTATTAACTTAGCAGGTGTGGTAAGTTAAGCCAGGGAGGTAGCTTTTGTGTAATATAAACTAAAAAAACAAATTTATTTATTTTGGAAGAAGATAGTTGACCGTACGTAGATAGCCCGGGCGGTAAATAAAACTATCAAAATAGTAAAAGAAAAATATTCATTAATTATTGGAGAAGTTTGTCGCAGGATGTGGTCAGCCAAGAACAACATAAATAAACAAAACCATATTTAAATAGAAAATAGAATTACAAATAATAAAGCAATTTTGAAGAAATATTATGGTTTAAATTATATAAAAGG
>NW_027109364.1:53773-54877 GCF_000696795.3 Halyomorpha halys
TGAAGTTGTAATATAAGCTGTTAAATGTTTAGATGTCCCTGAAGATGGCTAGAAAGGCCGAAACGTTGGACAAATGAATAAATAAAGTGTTGAGACGGATTTGGATAAAATTGATTTATTCAATAAATATTACCTTGTCTCAAAAAATTTTTGAAATAATATAATTAAAACCATATTTATTTATTTTATGCAGAAGTTTCGACCTGAGTTTCAGGTCTTCATCAGGGCTATAGAACAAAAGAGATAACAACAACATTTAGAGAAACATACAATTGGAAAGGAATAGTATACTAACAAATTTGTAATTATACAAAATATTGAATTGAATCATAAATGATAAAAAATTGATAACTGATAATTGAATAGTAAAAAAATTTAATTGATTGATAATCGTGGAATTAGATGGTAGTAGATTGAAAACAGAGAAAGATGAAATGTATAATATAAGATATGCAAGTAGTGTCTAGAAAACTGATCTACACATCATCATAAATCTTAAGGTTTGTTTTAATAATAATAAAAGAAAAAAATTATATGAACATATATACATATTTACTAATTCTATATAGATATTGAAAACATCTAATAATATTTATTTTAAATTGCATCTATTTATTTATATCAATTTATAAATTTGTTTGAAGGTTTCATTTGTTATTCTTCGGACATTAGATGAACAGTAGGTGATTTTAGATACGGGATTAGAAGATTGGAGGGGTATTAGATCAACGATTAAAGGAGGGAAAAGAATTCCTTAGGGATATTGATGATACATACGTAGAAATAAGAACTTTCGAAACTATGCTGTTTATAGACATGGTTACTAACATAGTTTCAATAAATTGAAAAAATGTAAAAATCGATATTTTTAAAAAATTTATTTATGTGTTTTGACCACTAGGGCCATTTACACTGGATTTACAAATTACATTATAATTGCCATATTCACAAAGATATAATTACAAAGTGAGAAAGTTAAAAATTTACAATTACAACTTAACGCCTGTTGACAAGATTCGATACTTAGGACTCCATCTTGACAAGAGACTTACTTGGAATCCACACACAAGACTGAAACGACAAGAAACTGCTCGTAGATTCCGA
>NW_027109364.1:55322-65351 GCF_000696795.3 Halyomorpha halys
GTTTGAAGTACCACCAATGGGTGGTTCCTTCCCAAGATTTTCAAGTGTATATGAAACATACTACATATTTACCTATTGTATTATTTTGTACAGTTGTAACTTACAATAAATGAATAATAAAAAAAAAAAAAAAAACAATTACAACTAAAAAATAAAAATAAAATATTTATTGTTAACCAACGTTTCGCCCAACATTGTAGGGCTTCATGAAAAATCAAGATACAAACATTTTCGAATCAAAACATGAAAATAAATGTATTTGAAAACAATTATTATGTTTATAAAGTATATAAAAAGGAATTAATAATAGCAATATAAGGAAGAATACATATAGGTGGACTGGAAACAAATATTCTTATTATTAATTATTTTTTATTTACTTTAGAAACATAACATTAACATTAATTCTAAAATGTTTGCACCATTTTTTTTTATTTAGCCCTGATGAAACCCCGTAAAGTTGGGCGAAACTTTGGTTAACAATAAATAGTTTTATTCTACTGTTTTGATACTTTTATTGACCGCCACTTTAGCTTATAACTTTATTAATAATTATATAAAAAATTCAAATAGTCTCAACCTTCTTTATTAAATCATATTACCGACGTTTCAGCCGATCCGGACATCATCAAGGAAAATATCAATTTTAGCATCACAGCCTCACATTGAGAGATAAATGCTTTATTCATTCATGCTGCTCAAATACATTGAGTTGCTACTATACACAGCATACCAATCAATCTATGATCAAATATATATGCAATAATTTTTTTATATCTTTATTAAAATTTACAACTGTACATCATTATATCATTATATATTCGGTAAATCTGATGTAAGTTTATAATAGAGTGATACAGGCGTGTAGAGAAAGTACCCATTTGTAGCACTCTAATGACATTTTTACATTAGCAGGTCTCGTGAACATCTTCTTTTCAGGCGCCTTGGGGCATTGTCAGGAATAGAAGAGGAAGCAGGATTAGAAACTAGTGGGTTTGGGAGTTTATAATGGAAGGATTAATATCTGATTTCGTCTAGATCTGTTACATATGGGGAACATCACGGTCTTTATGGATGGTTTTATTTGTGAAAAAGTAAGGAGCATTAAGGATTTTAGGAAGGATTTTGAATTGTAAGGATTGGAGAGGAATTTGAAGGTTTAGTGGAGCCCAAAAGCCCAATTCCGTATGTCCAGATAGAACTTATTATTGTCATGTAGATCAGTCTTGATTGAGTCTCAGTAATGAGTTGAAAGTTTAGACCGTTTGTCTAGTAAGTGCTGTAATAGTTTCCTGTCTTTTCAGTCTTGTGTGAGGATTCCAGGTTAGTCGTTTGTCCAGATATAGTCCAAGGTAGCGGATCTGTTCGAGAGGAGTAAGAGAAATATTATTAAAGGATACTGTTGGGCAATTCTAAGTTTTACGACGAAGCAAATTTATAAATAACACCAAAATAATCAATAGCTTGTATTTAATTACATTTAATATGAGGTTACTTAGATGATCTTGGCCATTGAACCTTGAACTCACTTCGTACATACTCTTAAGTCGGAAAAGAATATTTAGGAAATTTTTCATTATTACAATATTTCTTTAACAATATATTCTATATATAGTAGTTAAAATTAAAAAAGATACATCCATACAGACATTAAATATAAGTTTCATAATGATTTCATCCTATAAAACTCTTCTTACAAGAGAGAACAGCTTTTTTTTTTTTTAATGGGCATCATCTGAGAAAGTATTGCATTCAGACTGGAATGTCCAAGCTTGTCATAACTTTACTAACTAATTAGTGCTAGGAAAAGAAACTGGTTCAAAAATCGTGATTATAAAAATAATTTATACGAACTAATTTCTCTGTTTTTGCTTAAGTACATGAGACATGTTAGAGTTATAAAGTGTACAGGAAAAAATGGCAATCTGATATCAGTAATAAACTGCAGAATATGGCAAGAATAATTTGTATTTCATGCATCAGGATATCATTTGTAATGCAAATGTACTCCATGCAATAACAATATATGATATTATGTCGAAATATTATATAATACTTTATTGTCTTGTTGAAAATATAAGATTTCACTACCCCGTTAAATAAATACAAAATTGTCAAACATAAATTTGTACAAGAAATGAATTCATTTCTTATCCGTCTTCCTGTTCTTTGTACCCCTCCCTCCCCCCCCCCCGGTCAACTGCCCCTTATAACCAATATTACGGGTATTCATGATGTTGTGTTAAATGTAATATATTTTACCATGTTAAATGTTATAAGTATAGGATTGTGAGGAGCCCTATTTGAAGTCATGTTAAATGCTTAAGAGCTCCTAGTGGATTTTTTGATCAACTTGTCTTATAACCTTTCCTTCCAAAACTTCATGTTATTGTTTACTTCTAAGTTTTGATTAATGTAATATATTACAACATTCCTAAAGTAAGTGAAATGTATGTATACGTTGTGTGAGAGTTTGCCAACTGAGTGCCTTGTTGATCTGGCTTATGAGGAAGAGAATCAAGAAGAACTAATTGACAACTATCATTACATTAATGTCATCCATTGCTATATTAGTTTTAAAAACATCCAAAATAATCAAAACAAAAACCATGTGCAAGTAACCTACCGCGACAAAAAAAAAATTTATGGACTCAGCTGGTCTGTTGCATGACCTGGTAACAGACTCTCAGCCATGTTGTATGCTATATCGTTTTAACATGGTAAAAGATGAAAATATTTCTCTATTTAACATGAGTTTTTCCATTTAACACGCTTTAACATGTTAAACTAAAGATCATGAATTCCCCTATTGTAACCCCTGCCTTCACTAGACCCAGCCCAACCCCAGCCAAAATTATTTCTTATACGTCACCTGGTGAAGTCCATCAAGGTGGGGCGAAACGTTGGGGTTCAATAAATAAATGTTATACTAAAATTATTAACCTTCTGTTCGTTTTCAATGTTTTCACGATAAATTACGCCGAACTAAAGTGGCTCTATCCATCCTTCCGATGCCAGTATTTGTTAGCTTCCTTTCTATTCCAAGTAATTAGTACTCAATGCTCCTCCTATATCCTAGAAAACCTGCAATTCAAATTCTCTGTTCAATCCCGTTTATCTGACCTCTACCCCCCACCTCACCGAACTGCTGCCTTTGATAAACCGTTTTTTAAAACCACGCTGTTTATCTCTGGAACTCCATTTCCTCTAACGTACGTTATGTACCAACCCTTCCCTTGTTTAAATCCCTTATATTTCACTACGTTTTACTTCACCAATCTTACCCATTATTATAATTGTACAGATATTTTGTAATTAACTTTTTGTTTTGTTTGACTTAGTCAGTCAGTTTTTTGATTAAATTTATCTAGTTTTTTCTCTCTGTATATAAGTTATAATTAAGAGTGACAACACTGTTTTATAACCAACAAATATTATTATAAAATTAAAATTGCCTTTGTAATTGTTCTAGGGGACCTATACCCAAAATAATAAACTATTTTTCATTTCATTTCAAATTACATATAGATATAATCCTATAGAGATAATCCGTAATAAGTTATTTTAATCATAACATAGAAGTAAATAATAATATCAAGGTTATAAAACTAGTTGCTCTGAAAATCCTCTAGGAGCTCTCAGCATTTAACATGACTTTAAATAGGGCTGCTCACAATCCTATACTTATAAAATTTAATATGTTAAAACATTTTACATTTAACAAATCATTAATACCCCTAATAAAGAAGAAGCCAAGTTGGAAACAAGTAGTTTTTAGTGGTTAGGAAGTTCATCATAGAAGGATTGGTATCAGGTTTTGGGCTAATAGATATAAAACATCAGGGTCCTGATGGATTATTTGATTTAGGACATAGTAAGGAGCTTTCATTTTTTATTTTACTAAGGATTTTGGATTGTAAGAACTGGATACGAGAGGAATTCGATGTTTTAGTGCAGCCCCAAAGCTCAACTCTAGTAAGCGCTATGATAGTCGGAATCGAAGAACAGTTTTCCGTCTTTTCAGTCTTGCTTACTTGACTGAATTTCATTCAAAGTCTTTTGTCTTGATGTGGTTTTAAGTAACGAATCTGTTCAACATGAATAAGTCGATATTAAAGAATACTGTAGGGCAGGAAGGTTTCAGAATCTAAACCATTAATATTCAATATGATGGAAATTTATAAAAAATAAAATAAAATAACCACAGTGATCTGATAAAAAACATTCTTCTTGATTTTTGAACAAAACGTGTCATTAAGTTGGCGAGATAAGGAAGTGAATATTTTTTGCTCATTACTAAAAATTTGAAAAACTGAATACGATTTTATTCCTGTGCTCTGTACCACTCAAAAGTACTCTGTGACCACTATAACATTCTTTTGTTTTTTTCTTCAATGACTCCTTCGATTCATTCATTAGAACAGCCTATAAATGAAGTGGCCAGAGACCATTAATTTGAATTATATTGTGTATAATAATATAATATAATTGTATAAAATAAACTATAAAACTATAAAAAATAGTCCTTTTTTTTCCTATGCCAAAGCTCCAATAATTTTTGGAGACAAAAATTAAATATAGCCGTTAAATAAAAATGAATTATGAAATAAATTATAATATTTTTTCTTCTAAAAATTATTTTATTGTCATGAATGTCATGCAATAAAAAAACATTTTTTTATTTCATTCATCAAGATAATTTCTTCATTTGAAACGATGTTTAGATATTTTATTTTCGTCTCTTTTTAGAAGCAAATTGAAGGTTGAAACAAAATTGGCTCCGAGACCTTTTGAGATGAATTACTGTTCTAATTCTAGCAATAGCTTCACTCAAGTTATGAGTGTATGCAACTCGAGCGCTTTCACTCAGTCACCACGGGCCCTTAATAACAGTGATGTGGCTGACAGAGAAGCGCTGAGATCTCTTGCAGCCATGATTTTCCTTCCAAACGAGGTGGCAAGGCTTGGCTTGGAGTTCCCCATGGATATCTAAACATGGTATATAGATGCGAAGGTGTATTTATTTTATTGCTAATATTTTTTTTTTTATATTTATAATTTGATGTAAGTTTATAGTGCAGTGATACAGGTGTGTAGAGAAACTACCAGAACTCTAATAACATTTCTACATCAGAGGGTCTCGAGGCTATCTTTTTTTCAGTCACCTCGGAGCATTGTCAGAAATAAAAGAGCTTGCTTCCTCTTTTATTTCTATAAACTAGTGGGTTTGGGAGTTTATAATGGAAGGATTAATATATCGTTTCGTCTTGATCGGTTACATATGGAATATCACGGTCTTTAGGGATGATTTTAAATGTGACAAATAAGGAGCATTCAGGATTTTGGATTGTAAGGATTGAATACGAGAGGAATTCGATGGTTTAGTGGAGCCCCAAAGCTCAACTCCCTATGTGCAGATGGGCCTTATTATTGTTATGTAGATCAGTCTTTTTGTAATGAGTTGGAAGTTTAGACCGTTTGTCTAGTAAATGTTGCAATTGTCGGAATCTACGAGCAGTTTCCTCCTGTCTTTTCAGTCTTGTGTGAGTATTCCAAGTTAGTCTTCTATCCAGATGTAGCCCAAGGTAGCGGATCTGTTCGACAGAGGTATATCCGATAGGGCAGTCGGTATGCTTACTACTTAAATTTTAATTTGATGTTTTTTTTACTTCCTCAGTTTTATTTTATTATATTGTTGATATAGATTAATTTTTTATTTATAAAAATCATGATAGTGATAGTATTTTTTTATTTAAATGTTTCTTTATTATAATTATTTTTTTCATTTTAATTCAGTGGAGACTGTTGTTATAATTTACATTTTTCTTTGCTTTTTTTTATATTGTATGAATGAGTATTTGAACATTCATTTGAGGCATACTGTATTATTCTATTCAATAAAAATATAATTGAAAAAGGTTTTCTGCGAAAACATCTTTGTTTTGGTATATTTTTATTTTATTTAATTTAGTTGGACTTTCGTTTAATTGCATTTTCTTTTAGCATTGTACCATTGGATATGATTATTTGTAAAATAATTTCTATTAATTTTTTGTATATTTAATTTAAATTTAGATAGTCGAAACTTTCTCATAAATGATGATCTCCTCTTGAGAGATTGTGACGTGTACACCGCCCAATACACCAAGTAAGTGTCTGTTTTAAAGTAAAGATAAGTATGGATAGCCTAGGGTGTATGATGTTTTTTTTTTTATGTTTCAAAGTTAAATTAGGAGCTAATTTAGAGTTCAGAGGCCAGATTAGACATCAAAGAAAATAAATAAATTTCCTGTAATAATTAAAATATGAAATAAGGTTTTGGTAAATAATAATATTAACTCTATTTAAAGAAACATTTATTATAAAAATACAGAACCTATACAAATATACAATAAATAAATTAATATTAAAGATTATTAATTACATTTATGGAAATGTTACTAAAATTTTAGTTACAATTTATCACTTACAATACAATTTTAGTCAGTGATATAACTTTAAAAAAAAAAAAATTCTAATGTGATATTTTCTAACACTAATACAAATCTCTGGTTAACGGGACAGAACGGTCTGGAATACGATACACTCAAACTGCACAGTTTATAATACACAATGATATTACTAAAACTTATTTAAGTTAGGAACATAATACATAACGTTTTCTACATCAGCGAACAACTATTAAATTATATATTCAATTACAATAACAAATAATAAGAAAACAATAATAGATATGCTACGCATGTTTTTTAAGATTAAATTAATGAAATTTTCTATAATAGGGATAGTTTCCTAAAAAAAAAATGTTAAGAAGGAGAAAATAACTATATATAGGCAGTGACATTATTTACATAACACTAAAAAGACAACAAAAATACATGAATTTATAAAATTATCAAATTTTTATATAAATGCATTTTATTTATAAAGATTGGAAACGATTTTTAAATTATATCGAGAAATTCCAAAGTAGAAAGACATATAGTTAGTGACGTAATAATGAGGTCATAGTTCTCTATATTGTCATGTATAAACTTTTATTGTTAATTCGTCTACGAATACTAGGGATGCGACATAGATAAAAAAACATCGATGTTTTAAAACATCGATGTTCAATACTAAAACATCGACAAAAAACATCGATGTTGAAAAACAGTTTTTTTAACCGTTTCTGTAACATAAAGACAGTTCTAAAGACTACGCATGCCCCGGCCAGTCAGAAGTGCTTTTTCAATCAACCAATAGGACATGAAATCCAAAAAACCTCAATGTTTTAAAATATAGTTGCTTAAAATACATTACCCAAAAAACATCGATGTTTTTGAACAACTATTTCAGAAACATAAGGTCTGTTCCAATGATCATGCATTCTACGGCCTGTCAGAAGTAGGTTTTGGAACTAAGAATCCGACATCGACAACAAAAAACATTGATATTTTAAAAATATCATTGCTTACAATACATTACCCAAAATACATCGATGTTTTTGAACAACGTGATGGTTGGAGGTCCTTTTTTATCCCACCACATTGTTGATAGGAAATTGTTTATACCGTAAATTTTTTGTTTTCATTTAGTTACTTTTGGAAAAAAAAAAATTAAAGATTGGGGCAAACGTAAAACATCGAAAGTAAAACATCGGCTTAAATACATCGATGTCAAAAACATCGATGTTTTCAAAACATCGACATCGAAGTCGCATCCCTAACGAATACTAAATGTGACTTTAAATTATTTTGCTATGTTCCAATCTTTTAAAATAAAATGCTAGCGTATGAATTTTATAATATAAAATATATGAAGCCAATTTAAAAATGAACTAATAATGCTGTGGTAAAACAAAATTTTTCCATATCTTTAATCCTGTTATGCTATTTACAAAATTATTTCTTGATTCAAAAAAATAATCGTTTTAATTTAAAATTTGACATGATAATTTCAGAAATATATCTAAATTTTTTTTTAATGTTCACACTAGATTTACTAAACAGGTAAATATGACGTATTTATACTTTTGGTAAAAAAAATGAATGAGTTTGCAAGAAAATTCAGTAAACATAAATTATAGTATGTAAAATTATTAAACAAAAATAAAATAAATAAAATTTAACTTATCTAAAAGAGATTATTCCATATAACTTTTAAATAAATTTCTCAGATATTCAGATTGATAAAATATTTAAATAAAGTCATCAAATTGTCCAGCTATTGAGGTTATGACTTAGTTTAAGCATTTTTTTTATTACAATTTTTTTTTTATCTTATAATTTATTTATTGTTATTTACAACTGTATAAAAATATATACAAGTAAATTTGCTGTAGGTGACATAGTGGCATGATACAAACGTGAGGAGAATCTACCCATTGATAGAACTCTAATAACATTTCTATAGGAGAAGATCTCGAGGCCATCTTATTTTCAGGATTATTAGGTAATGAAAGAGAAGCCAGGTTAGAAACAAGTTATCACAATTTAAACCTTTTTGATTGTAGTTACAATGGATTCTTGCTAATCCGAACTATTTAAAAACCTAAAACCTTAGCGAAACATTCGAATTACCCAATGGGATACACATATTCACTTTATAAATAACAAATCAATTTATCTAAAATATAATTTCGTACTGAACATTGGATGGTTAATCATATTCATAGATAAAAAAATTAAGAATATAAATCAGCTTCTAAATCTTCATATATAGTTTAGATTTTATTTTATATAAAAATAGTTGATATTTTCAACAAAATTATTTAAGATCAACACGTAAGGTGTTGATAATATGGTCTTGTTGAATGTATGTATATAAGTATAAAATATAAAAAATCGAATCTTAATTCCCCCCTACTAGTTTCTAACCACTGCTTCCTCTACCATTTCTGAAAATCCCCCTAGGCGCCTGAAAAGAAGATGTCCACGAGACCTGCTAATATAAAAAAAGGGTGCTAACGATGAGTAGTTAATAAAATAAAATTAGTATTTATAGTAGTAAATAAAATTTACTGAATGTATGTATATGAATATGCAGTTGTAAATAGTAATAAATAAATTTTTAAAAAATAAGGATTATAATATGGTCCAGATAAGCTAGAGGCCACTATATGTACCTGACTCACTAAATTTTAAAATATCACTTACGCCATTTTGTTCTTAACTCCCTCATTTATATTATTTTAATTTATTTATCATATTAGAAATAAAGAAAATAATGATAAAAAAAAAAGAGCGTAAATCTAGTGTGAATGTGATATAACCATTTTAACAAGTTATGATTTCATGGTAAGTATTAACAAAGGAAGAATAAACATTCAAATTTATGATTATGATTATAGCTTCTTTTCTTAACAGAACACGTGCAACAAATCCTGTATAATACAATTCACCATTCTGACAATCTAATCAACTCTCGGATGTGGAAAATATCCTTTTTTTTTATTTTCTTTTATAGACCTGCAGAGAGCGCATAAAAACTATAATAACTTAAAGAGCAATGAATTTTTATTGCGGCGATAAAAATAAAGTTTGAGGATTTTAGGTGCTCGGGAGAACATATCTACTGCTTATCATTATCATATAGAAGCAGTTATCACAGATCATCTGGGCCTAATGTGAGAGCTGGCTAGCTCCTCATATCGCCCTCGCGAAGAGCCTTCGTCTTCTTCTTCTACCTCGGTGTTGTGAAGAGTCAATCCTCCTTGGACGGTACCGTGGAGTGGTTGTACAACCCCTGTGCCATTAGCTGGAGTGCGAGGGGGTTCCTGTTCCCAGAGGCCTTCTTGATCTTGGCCCTCTTGTTCTGGAACCAGATCTTGATCTGAGCCTCGTTTAGGCCCAGTTCGGAAGCCAGTGCTTGCCGTCTCTTTTCAGTCAGGTATCTGCAACAACAAGAACGCAAGTTATATTTTTAAAACACTTCTTATATTATTTTATCATTATGTTATTTTATTTATTTATTTTTCATACAGATAGTCTGATTATGTTCATCTTGTCTATTCTTTTGTTTGTATATATTTTAAGAGTTTTTTTTTTG
>NW_027109364.1:65561-69527 GCF_000696795.3 Halyomorpha halys
AAAAAAAAAAAAAAAAAAAAAAAAAAAAAAAACACTTCTTAATAATAGGTTTCAGTATTTAATAACTACGACCTGTACAGCTTAGCACCTCATATTTCATTCTTTTTAAAATCTTTATTCTAGAAAAAAAAAAAGTAATTTTGGAAATTTCAGAGTTGTTTGCTAAGCCCAGATACCGTAACTCATTGTGTATGTGTGATGCTCAGAAATGACAAAAAAAAATCTTTATTCAAATTAACGTTTTTTCTAAACATGCTAAAGCTCCTATGCCGCTTTACTCCTATTACATAAAACCAGAGGGACCAAAAAAATAAATGATAAAAATAAAAAATAAAAAAACTAAACAACAGAATTGGGAAATAAGATGACATATAATATAATGTAAGCTCTGGTAGCAATATGAGGTTAAGAAAGAAATGTGAAAATTAAATAACAAAAAATTAGCGACGTAAACTAAAATAAAATAACGATAAAATGAACAGAGTTAAGTATAAATAATAAATATTAAGAATAAAAATCTCAGGTGGATATGTAATATGGAATAAAATAATTATATATGAAGAGTAAAAATACGTATAGTATAAAGTAATTGAAGGGAAGATTAATATTTATCTTTTTTACATATCATTCTATCTTTGGAGCATAACATTTTTTTTACCACCACCCGAAACAAATTCATAATTACACTGGAATAAACTCAAAGCAATAAAATTTATTACATATTATTACCATTCTAGAAACGTATTTGTGGATGTAGATACGGAAATTTAAAAGATGTTTTGGAATGTTTCGATATAATTTTTATATTACAAATTTTTAACTTTATTTTTCTCAACAACTGATCTTTTTTTTTATGAACGTACGATATTTAATTATTTTTGTAAAGATAAGTAACTAAACAAGCTATTATTTTCGGTAAGCAATGTTAATTATAGATATAATTACATTTTGTGCGTTTCAATAGAGGTACATCAAATCGAATTCAAAGCATTAAAATAATTTTTAAAATATATTATTTTAAAAATTGTAATTTATTTGTAACTAAACAGACTGCTGTACGCGCTATCAATAAACGTTCTACGGATAAAATAAGCCTGGTTCCATTTATACCATAGATGCTAATGTGTATATATTTTATATAACTTAAATTGAAAATGAGGTGTAGATAGTTGACCGTGGATTAATGATTGGAGAAGTTTGTCTGTTGGTGCGGTCAGCAAAGAAAAACAAATAGGTTTCAGGTCATTTTATTTAAAAACAAATTTGATCCTTTTTTTCTCAACTTTATTCTTTTCAAAACCTTCCAACGTTTCGACCCTCAGGTCATTTTCAAGGATACCTTTATTTTATTGTCATTTTCTCTTTTAAAATTCTTAAAAATGCCGGCTAATTGCCTTTGTCCCATCTATAACTTATAAATTCTATAAAACAGAACCTGTTTTAAGGTTTGCAAATGTAAATGAAAGAAAGAAGAGAAGTGGTTAGTACAAGTTTTAAATTTAAGAAAGAATTATATAGAAGAAGTTATAGATGGGATAAGCCAATAATAATTTTACAAGAGAAAATGACAACAAAGTAAAGGTATCCTTGAAAATGACCTGAGTGGTCGAAACGTTGGAAGGTTGTGAAAAGAATAAAGTTGAGAAAAAAGGATCAAATTTGTTTTTAAATAAACTAAACCACTCTCAAACAAGAATATATTAATAAAAATTAATCTAAGTTTCAGGTCTTCATCAGGCGTTATGGTGTAGAAGGTAGGCCTAAAACTGATTCAGTTATTATCATGAAATAGGGAATCAGAGAGGGAAAAACAACGATGAATAAGATTTTTGGCTGTGTTTAGTTTTTGATGGTAAGGATGTTGGGAGTAATAATTTAGAAGTCTTCCTGAGTAATTTGGTTTTGTGTATCAATCGGTGGATATAGTGTTTTTTATGATGAGGAGGTCAAGAAATGATAGCGAATTGTTTGTTTCTGATTCAACTGTAAAACGTAAGCGAGGATGGTAGGAATTGAAGGCAAATAAGATATCGGTGATTTTATTAGGATTCAGTATTAAGATGAGGTCGTCAACATATTTTTTTATAAAAGGAAAAAAAAGCAAAACAATAAAGAATTAAGTAGTCCTTAGGCGCCACGTTATTTTTTTTTTTTGGGGGGGGGGAAATAACGAAAACCCTGAAACATTATGCCCACAATATAACTAAAATATACCATTATATAAACAATTGTTGAATTATGACCACTGGCGAATACCTTTACATGTAGAGATAACAGAAAACCTAGGGGTGTTACCTACCCACCTGTGGAATTATCGTAATATTCCGTGAACAACAACAAAAAATACATAAGTAAATTAACAAGTTGAAAGCAGAGAAAGAACAGCAGAACTATATGTACAAAAGTTTAATACTAATAAGAAATATATATACAGAGAATGAAATAGAAAAAAAAGAATTCAATTAATAAAACAACTAAAAGTTATAGGTTGACTTAACCTTAACTTAAATGCTTATCCTTAATAACTATATTTACATTATTACTCTCTTATCCATGACATGCTGAAGAAACGTCACTGCACTATATCCCCATTTCTAGTGTTAATTTAGATTGAAGTAGGTCCATTGAAGTAGAACACCATAATTTTGAAAAACAAAACACATACGATAACATTTCTCATATGGTGCTATTTCGGTTCAAACAGTAAAGACAGAGGGCCTTTAAACTATTACCACTTCACATTGAACAATCGTAACGTGTTCCAAAATCAAACTGTCGCCTTCACTAAACCAAAACTCACTCGTCAGAACATATCGCTCGTGTTTTGTTTTCTCCATGGCAACCGTAACGCGTCTTGTCTACGCAGATATCGCCAGTGTTTTTATTTCACCATGGCAACCGTAACAGTAACGCATATACGGAATGCTCCTATCAAAAGGTGGGTCTGGAAATTTATTTTCTTCATGAGCCTATATCTCGAAAACTTCATAAGTGATTTTTTTTTTTTTTTTTAATAATTTATTTATTGATGTTTACAACTGTATACACATATATACAACAAGTAAATTTGCTGTAGGTGACATAGTGACATGATAAAAACATGTGGAAAATCTACCCACTGATAGAACTCCAATAACATTTCTAGAGGAGAAAGTCTCGAGGCCATCTTCTCATAAGTGATTTAAAAAATAAAAAATAGTTTTACGCATATATATTAATTATCCACCCATACCTCGCTGGAATGCACATGATACTGAAACAGTGTATAAACATAGTATGCATTTCACACCCCTTCTTCCCTCTTATACTACTCCTATAACAATTCGATCGCGACACACTTATCAGATAAAAAGAAAATCTTATATACAGTTGACCACCCCTGAAATACATAGTAAGGGGGATTATTATCACTTTGAATCGTAAAGAATTATTTGAAATGTACAATGATTGATTCATCTCAAAACAGGGTTCTATGTGAATGTTTTTATTTTTAGAATTTTCATTTCCATTGTATCCCAATCCCATATCACCACCCTCGAAGAATGGTGCCAAAACTGGAGGATTAAAATAAATTCCAATAACTCCCACCAAATCACATTTACCCTTCGTCGTAAACCTTCGTCTTGCCCTACAGTATCTTTTAATAATACCCCACTTATTCCTGTTGAACAGATCCGTTACTAAGGACTAAATCTGAACAAACGACTGATATGGAATCCTCACCCAAGACTGAAAAGACAGGAAACTGCTCGTCGATTCCGACTATTACAACATTTACTAGACAAACTGTCCAAAAATCCAAACAAAAAAGACTGATCTACATACTATTATAAGGCTTATTTGGACATACGGAGTTGAGCTATGGGGCTCCACTAAACCATCTAATTCCTCTCGAATCCAATCCTTACAGTCCTAAATCCTTAATGCTCCTTACTTTCTCACAAATCAAATCATCCATTAGGACCT
>NW_027109364.1:69672-70306 GCF_000696795.3 Halyomorpha halys
CTCCACATGTTTTTATCATGTCATAATATCACTTACAGCAAATTTACTTGATGTGTATATATGTATACAGTTGTAAATATCAATAAATAAAAAAAAATTTCATTTGAATATTTATGTATAAAAACCAAAGGTATATTAACGCAGTTATCTATAACCGGTTAATTGCTTATAAGAAAGAACTATTAAACCTAATCCTCGAATTCTTCCAGTAGCAATCTAATACTAAATCCTTCCTAAGGAGCCTCATTATGTCACAAATCAAACTATTCACAACGGCCTTTTATCGTATATGTTGGGGATTAGGTCAGAAATCCTTTCATAACGAACCCTATCATTATCACACAAAAAAGTGCTAGGACGTTGTATTTCTTCTCTAACGATCACTGGAAATGATAAGATGGTTTTGAAACAGGGTGGGGATTTAGTCCGATGTTTTTTTATTTTGCTTAGCCCGCTAGAAGAGATGGACTTAATTGGGCAAAACGGACGAAATTATTTATTCATTGAGAACTTGTGTAGACGGTACAGTTTAATTAATATGTGGTCGAAACGTTGGAAGGTTGTGAAAATAATAAAGTTGAGAAAAAAGGATCAAATTTGTTTTTAAATAAACTAAACCACTCTCAAACAAGAA
>NW_027109364.1:71826-82334 GCF_000696795.3 Halyomorpha halys
CAAAAAAGAATAAAAACGAACCTGTTAGCTGGAAAATCAAACGCCTAATGGATACTATAATAATACTATACTAATACTAATGGATACTATAATAATTAAATATTGATATATTTATAATATTAATTAAACTGTACCGTATACACAAGTTCCCAATGAATAAATAATTTCAATTTTTAAATTATTAATTACTAATATGTTCATACTTCTTTGCAGTATATAACTTCATTTTTATTTCATTTCCTTAATTATGTTATTTAACCCACTTTTTCAATTACCTATGTATACATTTTATTTCCCGCTTCTATCATCACTTCATTTTATTAATTATATTTTGTAAAATTATTCTGTTTATACTTTCTTTTTTATTTGATTTTTTTTTCTATACTTACTGCGGTTGTTATCTTGTTCTGTTTTTAACCCTGAAGAAGGCTAGAAACTCTAGCCGAAACGTTGGCACAGTAAAATAGGTTAATCCAACTTATTTGTGTTTATCATTGACCGCACCCCCTACCATCTTCTCCTCGTTCGTCATCCACGGTCATCTCTCATAATTAATTTATTTATTATAATAAAATAAAAGATCGGAAGTATTATTTTCGTTTGTGAAATCTGCGTATAAACCTGGCTAAATCAAAAATTATAGTTTTTCCCGCAACGGAGGTCGGCTATCTAGGTTTGAGAGGTGGAGTTTGTCTCCAAGGAGTTAATCTCGAAGCTTCAAGTGTTCCCGATCTGCGCAGAAGATTTACCGCAGTCAAACATTGCGCAAAGTAATCTGAGTAAAAAAGTAATCGTGAAAGATAGTCCACGATCTAGCTTTTATTTGTACGCTGGCTTATAGCTGTAGAAACAGAAACGCCATATTTAATTAATTGGATAGCTCTTAGCAGCTATGTACGGCGGGCTACACTGCAAAGAGCTCAGTGGGTTAACATGTGAGGGATCAATGCCTCAGTTTGATATTATTGTTTTTTTATTATTAACACAAACTTCAATGATCCAGATTATAGGAAGATAGTCCAGGTGGCGGTCAATAAAGATATCAAAATAGTAAAAGACCTATTTATTGCTAACCAACGTTTCCAGGGCTTCGTCAAGGCTAAATGAGAAAACA
The DNA here is from genome assembly GCF_000696795.3 of Halyomorpha halys. Taxonomy (NCBI): domain Eukaryota; kingdom Metazoa; phylum Arthropoda; class Insecta; order Hemiptera; family Pentatomidae; genus Halyomorpha; species Halyomorpha halys. Next base: position 72,941 of record NW_027109364.1, read on the forward strand.
AGATACATTTTAGAATGAACAGAACATTTTTTTTTTTTAATTATTTATTTAATGTAATTTACAACTGTACAAAATAATACAATAAGTAAATATGTAGTATGTTTCATATACACTTGAAAATCTTGGAAAGGAACCACCCATTGGTAGTACTTCAAGCATTAATTTAAATTAGAAGGTCCCGTGGCCATCTTCTTTTCAGACGCCTCGGAGGATTATCAGGGATTGTTAAGGATGAAAGATTAAGAATTAATGGGTTAGAATGGTTGAGGAGTTTGGAATGAAAAGACGCATATCTGTTTTGGGTCAAATCTGCAACGAATGGGATGTTAAGGTCTTTGTGAATGAGTTTATTTCTGACGTAATAAGGAGCATCAAGGATTTTACGTAGGATTTTGGATTGTAACTATTGGATGCGGGAAGAATTTGATGGTTTGGTGGAGCCCCAGAGCTCAATTCCATAAGCCCAAATTGGTCTGATTATCGTAGTGTATACTAATTTTTTGTAGTGAATGAGAAGTTTAGAGCGTTTGTCAGGTAGGTGTTGTAGCAATCGAAATCTACGAGCAGTTTCTTGTCGTTTCAGTCTTGTGTGTGGATTCCAAGTAAGTCTCTTGTCAAGATGGAGTCCTAAGTATCGAATCTGTTCAACAGGCATTAGTGGTGTATTTAGAAAGGATACTGTAGGACAGGAGGGCAGAGGTTTACGACGGAGAGTAAAGCTGGTCTGGTGGAATTTGTCAGGATTTATTTTGATTCTCCAGTTTTGACACCATTCTTCAATTGATGTTATAGGTGTCTGTAGTGTTTGTGATACATTAGTTGGGTCGTTGTTTACAGAAAGTATACATGTGTCATCAGTATATGTTGTTAGGACTGTAAACAGAACATTTAAAGTTAAAATATTTCAAAACAATTGCTAAGTTTATAAAGTATATAAAAAAAACAACTAATATTAATACTATATATACTAATACTATTGTTATTATTAATATTTTATTAATTTTAGTTTTTCTATGTACTTAATAAACTTAAAATTGTTTTGAAATGTTTTTTATTTTCTGTTAATTCTAAAATGTTTGTATCTTGTTGCCTTATTTAGCCCTGACGAAGCCCTGCAAAGTGGGGCGAAACGTTAGTTAAAATTAAATATTTTACTTCTACTATTTGAATACCTTTATTGACCGCCAGCCGGACTATCTTCCTACAATCTACTTCCTACGGTCAACTTTCGTCTTCCAATATTCAATAATTCACTTTTACTCTCAACTTTTTATTTTAAAAAACCTCCAACGTTTCGGCCCTTAGGCGATTTTCGAGGAGACAACCTATAAAATATTTTTTATTTCACAATCACATATATTTGCACATTTACATGTGAAAAAAAGGTGGGTGCATGCACGCAGAAGTGCATATACAATAAAACTAATTAGTCAATTGTTTAATTGGCATTAAATTAATTATTATAATAATTTATTCATAATAATTTATAAATAATATCATTTAATATTATTATAATAAATTTTAACAAATAAGGTTGACTGTGTGTAAATAGTTCAATTTTTAATATAATGGGAACAATTGAATAATTAGTGTAATTTGTGGACTGATATAATTGACCTGGGCAGAATAGCCTGCATAAAGTTGTTTTTTAAATTATATGGTTCTAAAATTGTAATAAGACTGTCCTGGATGATTCCCGAATTGGCCGAAACGTCGCACTTATAAAGGAATAAAAAATATTTAGAGATTAAAATAGGATAAAATTTATTTATTTAGACTAATTATTGTTTTTTTTTTATTTGAAAATAATGCTGTATTGTTGGTTTATATATTGACTTGTTTAAAACGTCTTTTTTAAACCATATAACTTTTTTTTTTGTTTAAAGTTCTGTTATATTTGATATTTCATAGTTCGATGATATTTTTCCATTGTGTACGTGTTTTTAATTACGAAAATTGATAGATTTTCTGATTTTTTTTTAAATAAACAGATTTAAAAAAAAAATTATAATAAAGATAATTTGAAAGCTCACTTGTTTATGCTGAACTCAGTCTTAAGCCTGGCCAACTGTTCGCCGCTGAAGGCAGTGCGCGGCCTCTTGTCTTCACCAGACTTCTCTTTCCTCTTTATCCTTTTCGTCCTGGGGCCTGAACAAATAGAAAATATAGCTGTAATAAATTTATAATATAGTGTTTACTATATATAATTAATTTATAGAGAGTCAGAGAAACCTAATGGCCATAATAGTTTAGAATTTTTAGAAATTGAATGAATAGAAATTTTACCTACCATTTTACTAAATTATAGCAATAATATTATTATCGTAATTTATATTACTAATAATAATTTAATTGTGACCGAACAGCCTTAATACAGTAATATCAGAAGTCAAATCACTGAGTTGACATCAAAAAAACTTTTATAGATAGATAGATAGTTTATTGACTAATACATATTTTAGCCATGAAATTTGGCGCATTTGGTGTCAGTAATTGTTAATATTGAATGACAATGAAAGCATAGATATAAATAAGTAAACATAGATTAACTCCTATTGCTTACTTTAACATTTTAATATAATTTAATAATACAATCTATTCCAAATAAACCACGATGGTTTCTATTCATCCCTCTATTCTCATTCCACTAGTAATCCTCAAGGTAGTATCCTCGATCCCATCTTCTACGCCGCCCATATACCGATGACACATAAGTACTCCCAGTTAATAATAACCCATTAATTGTATCCCAAACTCTCCAATCCCATATCACAGCCCTCGAAGAATGTTGTCGTAATTGGAGGATTAAGATAAATTCCAACAAATTCCATCAAATCACATTTATCCTTCGTCCTAAAGACAGGAAACTGCACGTCGATTTCGACTATTACAGCACTTACTAGATAAACGGTCTAAACTTCCAATCCATTACAAAAGACTGATCTACATAACTGTAATAAGGCCAATCTGGACATACGGAGTTGAGCTTTGGGGCTCCACTAAACCTTCGAATTCCTCTCGTATTCAAACCTTACAATCCAAAATCCTCAATGCTCCTTACTTGTCACAAATAAAATTATACATGAAGACCTTAATGTTCCCTATGTAACCGATCTAGCCCGAACCAGATATCACTCCTTCCATTGTAAACTCTCAAACCCCCTAGTTTCTAACCTTGCATCCTCTTCCATTCCTGACAATCCTCCGAGGCGCCTGAAAAGAAGATGGCCACGATACCAGCTAATGTAAAATGTCAATAGAGTACCAATGGTTAGTTGCTCTACACGCCTGTAACAATCCATTTTAACTAAGATCAAATTTACTGATTGTGTAATATCTAGTTGTAAATTTCAATAAAAAAAATTGTGTTTGTTTTTTTTGTTACATTTTTTAGAAATTAGTCTTAATGTCATTAGATTCCGATTTATATAGACATGAATTTGTTCCTTAATATAGATCATTATATTATATAACTATATACATCATTATATTATATAATCTATAGTTTGTTAATATAATTTCAGTATATGTATATATTTTTTCTTTCTTGTTGACTAAAAAAAATAAATAAATATTTTATTAAATAAATCAAAACTTGTATCCTTTTTTGTCTCAACACTTTTTATTTCAACAGTCCAAAGTTTCGGCCATTTTCAAGGACATCTAAATATTTAACAACTTATATTATATATTCATTTGTATCACTTATAACAACATTATCACTAATAGTATAACATACCTTCAATTATAAATTCTTCCTCACATTAAAATTTAAAATTTCTTTTGCAGGCTATTCTGCCCAGGTCATTCATTAATGATAAGTTAAAAACCTATTTAAAAAGTCAATTATTAGAGAGTCATATTTATCATTAATAAGCTTACATAAGCTTAAGTTTAGTTACCTATTTTTTTTTTTTTTTAATTTAAAATAATAAATATCTAAATCTTCTTATTTTAAAATTATCCACCAAATCACTACCATATACACAAACCATTTATAACCTCCCACTCACACAGGTCAGCCTTGTTTTAAAATTAATTTAAATTGTATTTTTGTCTCAATTTGGTATTTATTCTAATTCTCAAAATTCCATATTAAAATTAATTGTAAATAGTAACAAATTTCTAGTGTTGAGACAAAAAAGGATACAAGTTTTGATTTATTTAATAAATAATTACTCTGTCTCCCAATACTTCCCCCTTACAAATTATTCCATATATAGATAAATGAAAATAAAAAATCTCCTTTTTCGATGCTGAATCTAAAAAGTGCTGTTGTTTTACATATTTGACCTTTTTGTACGTTTCGGCGAATCTTGGAGAGTGCAGAGCCGAACCAATAATTATCCAGCTTCATGAAGAAGGAGAATTACTCAGGAATTCGAAAGAAGTGAAGGACTTAATCATCGCTACGAGGAGAAATCACCTGCATGAAGAAAGGATGCAGCCATGAAGAAAGTCTGAAGCAAACCCAACTTCAAAGCGAAATTGAAAACCTTAGCGAGTGTTTAAAAGAAAATCTTTAATATAAGAACAATAAAGACATCCCTAACTATATACAATGTTATAAATAAATAAGAATTTAAGACAAAATAAATAGACTAAAATAATAATTCTAAATAAAAGATAAAAGTAAAGTTAATAATGACATTTATGGATTTTATAAAATAAATAATTGACTTCTAATGGGAAAAAATATCCAAGTGAATTTAAAAAAAAAGATGAAGAGAAAAAAAAAGAAATTAAAATCAAATCAAATTTTAGAGTGGCAATAGCAGACTGATGAATATGTCCTGGATGCTCTGCAACAGCCTGGGCTTCAGTCTTCAGGTTGTAGTTGGGTTCCCAGGTTGTAGGTCACTGCTCCTTTAACTGTAAGAAACTGGGAGTGGAACTTCATGAACCATTTTTTTATGTTATCCTCTATTGTCCCTATTTGCAATTTCCAATGCAATTGGCTGAATGAAACCATCATACATTTTAATCTTTTGGTGCACAGATTAAAAATAAAAATTAATCCTGGATCTAAATTAATTAAAACATATATTATTGGGCTTATGGGATTAATACAGTATAATCTCGATAATCCGAACGACCCGGTAATCGGAACTGCCGAGAAAAAAAATTTTTTTTTGAGAAAACTGAGTAAAAAACTGGAGGCAATAACATTTTTGTTGTATGGACAAACGGTATTTTTTAATTTTATATTTCTATTTTTCACTTACACTCACTATATTACTGGGGGTGTAAAATAAAATAAAAGTGTAGCTACTCAAAACACGGCTACTCATTTTTTTTAAATTTCAACCTGTCCCATTTTAAAAAAAAAAACGTTGATTTTTTTCACACTATTACCTAATACTTTATTCAATTCGAACTTTTCAGTTATCTACTGGTATTACAATGTTTTACTATATTACCATACAGTTTCAATATTCTTATGATATTACAGTATACATTTTCTTCAATATGACGTTTATAGCTCGGATTACGGATCTCCATAATCCGAACAACCCGGTAATCGGAACTGCCGAGAAAAAAAATTTCTTTTTTTGAGAAAACTGAGAAAAAACTGGAGACAATAACATTTTTGTTGTCTAATAAAAGTGAACACGTCTAAAGGGCATTTTTATAATAATAATATAAATTTATTTAGTAAACTCATTTTTTTTTATGATTACGTTTTAAATAAATCCATACAAAGGGTATTTTTAATTTTGTATTTTTATTTTTCTCTTACACTCACTATATTATTGGGGATGTAAAATAAAATAAAAGTGTAGCTGCCCAAAACACGGCTACTCATTTTTTTTAATTGCCACATTTTCAAAAAAAAAATATTGTTGATTTTTTTACACTATTTTTCCTAATAATTGGAGAAGTTTGTCGGGGTGTGCGGTCAGCAAAGAACAACATAAATAAACAAAACCATATTTATTTATTTTATGCCGACGTTTCGACCTGAGTTTCAGGTCTTCATCAGGGGTTGTGGCGTTGAAGGTAGGTTCGTAACTGATTTTTCTAATATTTTATTTAATTCGAACTTTTCAGTTATCTACTGGTATTACAATGTTTTACTATATTATCATACAGTTTTAATATTCTAATGATATTACAGTATACATTTTCTTCAATATGACTTATTAATCTTAGTAATCCGAGCTACGACTACCGAGATCAAGATGTATTTTTTTTTTATTTTGTCAAATAATACTCTATTAGGGGTATTCATGATGTTGTGTTAAATGTTAAATGTTTTACCATGTTAAATGTTATAACTATAAGATTGTGAGCAGCCCTATTTAAAGTCATGTTAAACGTTAAATGCACAAGAGCCCCTAGCGGATTTTCTCAGCAACTTGTTGTATAAGCCTTTATGTTTATAACCTTCCTTCCAGACCCTCATGTTATTGTTTACTTCAGTTATGATTTAAGTAATTAATTACAACATGCCTAGAGTGAGTGAAAAGTGGAATTTGTGTGAAAGTTTAGCTTATGAAATGAAATGAAAAAATAACTTTATTCTGGGACATATGTTCCCTAAGAATAATTACATGCTTCATATAGTGAGATTTTTATCTGGCGAGCGTTTACAAATTTTCAGATAGTAGAATGAAATTACATTGTTTTTTTTACTGTTTTCTCTAATGTATCATTAAAATTATCCATTCTGGTTTAATAACGGGGATATGAATACCACAAACACACGAAAGAACTGAGCTGTCACAACAACAAAAATGGCGGCGATCTCAACTGATCTATTGTGTGACGTCATTCTCCATTTAACAGACCAAGTAACAGACTCTCAGCCATGTTAAATGTTATTTCGTTTTACCACGGTAAAAGAAGGCAATTTTTTTCGATTTAACATGAGTTTTTCCATTTAACACACTTTAACATGTTAAACCAAAGATCATGAATACCCCTATTGTATAGATTCGAAAATAATTTCGAATTCCTTCTAACCAGCTATAAGGGTTATTCATGATGTTTAGTTAAATTTGAAATGTTTTACCATGTTAAATGTTTCTTGATAGATTTATTTATTGATAGATATTACAATCTGTCACACAGTTGTGAGCAATAGTTAATAGTGATGAATGATCTCATACATACTAAAATAAAATAACATAATGATAAAATAATATATACAATATTTACCCCATCGACCTGAGGATCCCTGACCCCACTCTATCCCCCACATGTGAGCTCAAAAGATCCCAGCGCATCACTCTCGCCGCATCACTGGTAGTGAGTCAGTGGAGGCTGAGCAAGTGCGGTAAAGCCGCAAATGTTAAATGTTATAAGGATAGGATGGTGAGCAGCCTAATGTAGAGTTATGTTAAATGTTAGATGCATAAGAGCTCCTAGCGGATTTTCTGAGCAACTTGTTTTATAACCTTTCCTTCCAAAACTTCATGTTATTGTTTACTTCTAAGTTTTGATTAAAGTAATTTATTACAGCATGCCGAAATTATGTGAAAAGTGAAAGTTTGGTTAATGAGTGTCTTGTTGATCTTCTAAATGGTGAGAAAGAGAATCAAAGTCATTTCATTATTATTATTGCATTATTAGTTTAAAAACATCCAAAACTATATTAACACAATCAAAACACAAACTACGAGCAAGTAACCTAACACGACATCTAACAAAACGGTGACTAGCTCAGGCGGTCTGTAGTCTGACGTCATTCTCCATTTAGCAGGTCTATTAACACACTCTCAACCATGTTATATCGTTTTAACATGCTAAAAAAGGAAATATTTCCCCATTTAATATGAGTTTACCATTTAACACGCTTTAGCATGTTAAACTAAAGATCATGAATACTCCTTATATGTAATTCAATGGAAAAATACAGACTTATCTACAGGTAAAACTCCAATCACATTTCTACATTAGAAAACCTCGGAGTCATCTTCTTTTCAAACGTCTGGATTGAGGAGAAATTCAATCGTTTTAGTGAATCTTTTCAGTCGCCTCGGAGTATTGTCAGGAATAAAAGAGGAAGCAAAATTATCAACTAGTAGGTTTGGGAATTTATAATGGATGGATTAATATCTGGTTTCATCTTGAATGGTTACATACGGAACATTACGGTCTTTATGGATGATTTTATTTGTGACAAAGTAAGGAGCATTGAGGATTTTACGAAGGATTTTGGATTGTAAGGTTTAGTGGAGCCCCAAAGCTCGACTCCGTATGTCCAGATAGGCCTTATAATAGTCATGTAGGTCATTTGTGATGGATTGGAAGTTTAGACCGTTTGTCTAGTAAGTGCTGTAATAGTCGAAATCTACAAGCAGTTTCCTGTCTTTTCAGTCTTGTAGTTGACTACAAGTTAGTCGTTTATCCAGATGTAGTCCTTGGTAGAGGATGTACGACAGAGATAAGTGGAATATTATTTAAGGATACTGTTAGGACGAAATTGTAGGTTTACAACTATGGATAAGAGTGATTTGATGGGTTCGAGAACAATTGGTAGGTCATAATCTACCAAAATCGCACTCATCACCCAGTTCACCAGTAAGATCTCAAAAAATGTTATTTAGCAATATACATATAATCTTATCAATAAGGGTAAGATCTATACAATTCAAAACTGAAATATTTGTTTTATTTAGATTTTATGAGATATATTTTACTATGATTCTGTGTTTTACTGTATAGATCTTACACTTATTGATAAGATTATATGCATATCTCAAAATAAACATTTTTTGAAATGTTTCACTGTTAAATTGTGACACCGGAGAGATTTATATTAAATTCGAAAGTCATGAAGTCATAACAAAAGTTATTAAAGTTATTAGTTTTATGAAGAACCAATAAATTGTATAAATCTCGTCTGAGCTTATATATCGTCAAATAATGAACCCTACCCATACTCCCTAAGCCACAACACTCGACACTTGTGGCACTATCTAAATCGCGAGGGGTGGCAATCTGCCCCCACAAATCCCCAAGGGGTCTACAGCGCTCTCTAGAGGACTATTAGGATTTCATTAGAGTCCTTTGCAAGGGCTAATAATGCGAGTTCATTGAAGGCTGCCATCTGTGCTCCGCCATTTGTCATCTTCCACCCACACTCGTACCCTCTTGGACTCATTCATACAAAAAGGACATGAAATATGATCCTTCTCTGCCACTTCCCGCTGAGATTTTCTCACTTTCAGGACAAACTCGAGACTATTTATTATGTTTACACTTGCCTGACAGAGCGAGGAAAATCCTTTAAGATTTTCCCTAATAAATAACAATTTATTTCATTTGTTCAACCAATGACAATCAGATATAATTTTTATTTCTTTGGAACTGCCTTCCTTTTCACCTCTCAAATGTTCATGAATCACTAGGTTGTTATTCCACATTGTAACGCTATATATTATATATA